>NW_007247696.1:607002-623258 GCF_000164805.1 Carlito syrichta | reverse complement strand
AGACCTCATCTCTACAATAAATAAAAAAATTAGCAGGATGTGGTAGCGTGCACCTGTAGTTCTGGCTATTTGGAAGGTTGAGGCGGAAGGATCGCCTGAGACCAGCAGGTTGACACTGGGGTGGCCATGAGTGTGCCACGACACTCCAGCCTGGGCAACAGAGTGAGACTCCAACTCAATATATATATATTCCCCAGAACTCTTCTCCAACTCCTAATTTGTATGAAAAAAATTAAACTTTGTTGTAGAATTATTCATATGCAATGACACTGATTCCATCCTGGGAATAGTTAAAACATAGAATTTTTAAGTGACTTTCTAGATATGGCCTTTTTAAATAAGGACCATAATAGGACCATAAAAGCAAAAGCTACAGGCAAATTTCATAAGCAACTAGAATCTTCTGGAAAACTGCTACGAATGCACTTAAGATGTACAAGTGTTCAACTCAAGCATATTTATTAATCCAACCAACAGATATTTGAAGTTTTTTTTATGAGTCAAGCTATGTGCTAGGAGTTGTAGGAATATGAAGATAAATCTTAGCCAGACCATGCACTTAAGAATCAGGCATTGAATACTGGAGCTAAGAAAGACATATCTGATATAGAGGCAGATAAAAATGTAGATTCAGATATAACTGCATGTGTAACTATACTGTAAGAACGAAATTGGTATGCCGCAAATATGTACAAACATAAAAATTTCAGGAGCGTTTACTTAAATGGAAGGATGAGGGATGACTTCATGGAATGGAACGTCTTGGAACAGCAAGTCAGGCTTGTTAGGCCCAGTCCCAGTAAGAGCCAAAATAAGGGAGAGGAACACTATGAGTTTGAACAATAGTGGGACCATTTTAACATGGAGAGCCTAAGCTTTAGGAGATAAGTTTGTAAATAAAATAGAGTCATATCATGGGAGGGAAATGGAGTATCCGGTTAAGGACACTTGGATTATAGGGTAAATTGTTTTGAAACTTTTGAGAAGGGGTATGACATTGTATATTATAGAAGTAGTTTCGTGGGAATATTAACTTGGCAGATGTTCATAAAATGAATTAAAATGAGAAGAGGCAAAAGACGGGAAGAACAGGGACTGCTGTACCAGAAAGATGCAGTGGAAATGGCAAGTAGGAAGTTAAGGAGAGCTGCACTTAGTTGCAAGAATGACAGATAAAGAATGCTGTAAAGATATTTCAGAAAAACGATTGGCAAGGTATAGTCACCAGTTGGATTTAAAGTTAGAAATTCTATTTTTTTTTTCTCTTGGCAAGTATTACCTGGCATTTATCCTGCAAATTTCCATGTCTTTTAGAGCTATTGGGGTAGTAGTATAAGGAAGAAAGAAGAGGGGATGGTGATTTAACTATTTTTCTCTGGTTTGTGGGAGAGCCTTTGACGGGGTAAACAGTCCTAAATTATTATATGCTCACCCTCCACCTAATTTTCCAACTATACACTGACTACTATGTATTCTCCCCACCCCATCCTTCTAGATATAAAAAAACAAACAGACATGTCTTCTGATGATGATGTTCTGGAATCCCCAGGAAATGAATAGAGGTGGAGTATCCCAAAAGTGAGGCTAAAACACAGTAGTTTGCAGTAACACCAAAAAGGGGTTAATTGACAAGTTTGTAAAAGTATATTGTATTAAGACATATTCACATTCTAGGCTAAATAATAAATGGAAATCAATAAAAGTCTAAACAAACAAAAGTCATGAAATCAACGAGAGGAAAAGAAAAAGAGTCAATAAATTTAGACAAGTTTTCAAATTAACTTCATTACATCCATGCTTCTGTACCCAGAATGTGTACAAACTGCCATGTTCTCTCCCACTTACATTTTAAAACATTCGCTTCCTTCTTTCTCTTGTCATTCAGTCGAATTCCTTTATGTGCTCTAATTTTTCATCACTTATTTCTCACTCTGCACTTATTCATTCTTTCGACTAGGATTGAGCTATCATTCCCACATTTGTACTTATTCTCCTCTCCTCACCATATTCCCTTTCAAATGACTTATCCCAGATAGGCCTACAAACACCTTATTACAAACAGTGTCAGAAGTTTCAACAAGTGATGTAAGTGATCAAGGTGCCAAATGCACGGTCAGTGTCTCCTTTGATATAACAGCTTTGATATCTGCCATTCTCCTGTATTCTTTCAGGTTCTAGTGTCAGAGAATTTCTTTTATTTTTTTTCTTGAGAAATATTTCAAGTTCATGATAGTTAAAATATCTGTGGGTTCAGAAAAGCCTAGCACTGAAAGAGACACTGGCACTACATACAGCATGATAGAGAAAATTAGTTATTCAAATTGAAAAACGAAAAATTTTTTTTAAGAATAATAAAGAGACCAAGAACATCTTGATCTTTCTTTAATAATCTTTGGACTTGGTCTATCAAAAATCCTAATACAGAAATGTATTTGGCCCAGAGAAGATGAAAAAAATGATATAATCCATTCTGGCTTTAATATAACTTAATTTAAGTTAAATGTAACTTGGAATAGTGATAACTGAAAAAAATAAGAAGGAGAAGAGTGGAGGGGTGGAAAAGTGTAGGGATGAGCATGGTGGATGGGTGCAAAATGGTACTCTTATTGAATCTTTCTTAACAGTGTATACTGTTTGTATCATGTGACTTGAGCAGAATTAGGGGGTCAGTTTTTGTTCCATTCTCTACCATTTTTGGAATTGGTTTGCCCAACATTATGACACACATGTTCCCAGTTACTGTAATAGACTACATATGTAAAGTTAACTACATCATTTCAGAGCTCCATTTGCAGATTCTACTTTTTATTCGATTCATAGTTCCCCCCACCCCAAAGGAGACAGGCTGTTAATCCCCATCCTCTGTGGGAAGCTTATGCTACGGTTGGCAAAATGTGAGAAAAAAGGGCTTTGTATTCCAGTTGCCATGTTAGCTGTGATATACACACATATACATTTCATCTCCAGTGTTGTTCTTCATTAATTCATTTTGGAATTTGTAATGCGGCATTTCAGCATCGTCTTAAGGAAGCTCAGAACAGATTTTTCTAGATGTGCAACGCACTCACTTTACACAGTGGAGTTTGCAGCTATAGTGAATAAGGGCATCTAAAATCAAACTCTTTAGGCTAAATCTTAAACTTTTGGTAAGCCCTGCATGAAAACACATGCTCAGAACTTATCACAGAAAATCCGTCTCATAGTACTGAGGGGAACATTTAAAAGAGTTTGGATCTTTCCTCCTTTCTATCTGATATGATATCTAAGTGTAACAAGAAAAGAGAAAGTTCTCAGTCACTTCAATGAATAGAGTCTTTCTCATAGAAAACACAGTATTTTAATTTCATATCAATATTTTCTAGCTATATTAAATGTAGGAATATCTTTCTTGGTGACAGTGAAGAGTTAGTAAAAACAACTGCCTGTTTCTGTGCAAACACTGTTTTAAATTGTGGTTAAAGGCACACATTTCAGGAAAAGGGCATATAAAAACCCAGTGATTACTGAAGGTTTTGGTAATCACACAAAAATATCAGCATTCTGTATTTTGACACATTCGAAAGAAATCTAATTCATAAATGATCTTTGTTTAATTTTGCTTGAGCTTTGTTTCAGGAAAGATTACTTTATTTTTGAACTTCAAAAATGTATATAAAGATAGGAGGAGTGTTAAAAAATTATTCGAAATATTTGTTTCTCCAACTACATGAAAACTTTACATATACTAATGTCTTATATATTAATGTCTTCATATAACAACAATTTTGCAGATATAATAAGTTCAGTTAGCTAAGAAAAACGTTTTGTTAAACAGTGTTTATGTATTTTTTTATCTAAGAATGAATAAAATGATCAGTTATTTCTATATTTCTTTAACCTTTTCCTAAAAGTTCATCTTTAGAAATCCTTTCCATGGACAAAAATGACAGTTTTTTTTCCAAGAAGAATTTTTATAATTTTCAAGTTAAAAATACTATATTAATATGCAACTGTAATTTGATATGCTAAGCAGAAGAGAGACCACACTGAAAAATCTTGCACCCTTTACCTACTTTTGCTTAGTTGTTAGAGAACTCAAAAATGAGATTATTCTATTCAACTATGATTTCTGAGAGCTCAAGGAAAATAAGTTTTTAAAATTATTTTAGCATTATACATGTCACACAATAAACACATAAAGAATACTTTTTATTTAAAAGTGACAGTAATATGTAAAAACACTGAGACAGCTTTAAAAATCTTAAAAATGAGCAATATTAAATAGTAACTTTCTAAATGAAAATAAAAACTAGAAAACAGGATTGTGAAACAGTAAATTTAAAAAACTAACATGAATACTAAAAATATTATCTGAAGTTTTATTGGATCATTTTTACTTTCAGAATTTCTTTAATTTTTATACAAACAAGAAAAATGATATAAATATATGCACATAAGTCACAATTTTATAGGCCAAATTTCCTCTCTGAATTTATCACCCCATTTATAGTACCTGATCAATTTAAGGTGCATCAAGAACAGAGACTCCTATAAATAAAAATCATATTATACTTCTTTTGAAATGCCACTTAGAGATTGATAAAATTCCATATTGTACTCTACATGCCTCAGATTTATCACTCCCATCTATCACTCTACATTTCATATCAAATTAATTTTGACACATCACATGTGAATAAAACAGTGGTAGAACATGCATACTCATTTACACTTTAATATTAATTGTTACACTTTGTATGCACTAAATAAATGTACATAATTGGTAAAAATGCATGGGAATTAAGTCAAATTAGCTAAATATGCATTTTTTGTGAAAAAAGTATTTCCCTATTTTATATATTGCTATATATAAATATATAATAAGAGATATGGTATATATTATTGCAGAAAATTATTTACATCTTTATGCAAATTATTTAAATAGCATAAGCATTGTCTTCAAACTAGCAAAGCAGAAAAAACCTTCACTGAAAGTTTAAATTGGAGTTCAGAAAATATGATTTGTCCTTATTCTACAACTGAAAAAAAAAATTTCCAAAGCCAACTGTCATTAAGTGAGCAGGTTAAAACTTGTGAACTTTATAAAGTTCAAACAGATGCAAACCTTAGGCAGCAAGATTCTCATCTGGGTCAGTGATCTCTAACTACTGGAAAACCTAAGAGAAATAATGAAGAATAAAGGGATTACAATTACTTGACTTTCAGTAGAATCTCCTCTAAAAACAGCTATGTCAATGTAAATATTTTATACTTTTATGGATCAAAATCATGTTTTGCCAAAGAATGTGGTTTTTAGCAGTAGATCTTCCCTTGTTAAAAATCTTTAGGAAAAGATTGCTCAAATGGCCACCAATTTTTCAATACTATCAAACCACAGCAGAAAAGTATCTTATGACTTTAAAAAACTTAGGTTGCTATTAGCACAAAAGCAATTTTAAATAAATTCCCCTACATATGAACCTTCAAGTTGTAAGCTTTCAAAGATGCAAACCTGTGTTTCAAGTCCAATCACATAAGTTGGTTTACGTATCTGGCGTACATTGTCACATGGAAGAACCTTTGCCTACAGTTTCCAATTTTCATGGATTTGAGAAGGTGGATGAGGAGTCCAAAGAGGTCTTTAACAACTTAGTGATCCTCAGAGAGAAGCTGGAGCTAGATCTGCAAGGGTAGGGATGACTTCACTGAACTCCTTGCTGTGCAACACTAGGCGATTACTTATGAAGACCTGATAGAATCAGAGGTCCAGAAAAAGGACAAAGAGAGACAAGAGGAAGAAGTAACTGAAGAACAAAAGAGATTCATGATGCAGGGAATGGCAAGGACATTTTCTTTATTTGAGGAGGCACTATTAGTTTTTCAGGCACAGGATCCAAACATAGAACGGTACACTAAGGTTGCAGCAGTCATTCAGAATGCAATCCAGTGCTGCCATGTCATCTAGGATGAGAGAAAAGAGTTTCTACCCAGACATCACTGAACCATTTATTCAAGAGAGCAGAAGAAATTGAATCCAGCAAGGAACCAGAACTTGTGCCATCAATGTCAGGCATGAGTGAAATTGCAGCTTGCCCTCCCGCTCCTGTTGCTCATGATCCTTCAGCTCTGCCATCTCCCACCTCCAGTCCCTCCTTCAGTCAGTAACTCTTCTTGCCTGTTCACTCGATGCCAGCCCCTGTATGCCAACTGTTTTACTGCACTATATTGCACCTTTCAAGGTACTGTACTATAATATTAAAAATGTTTTCCTTATTTTTGTGTTTGTTTTTATGTATTATGTGTGTGAAAGATACTATAAACCGATTACAGTAAGTACTATATAGTCAATTGTGTTAGTTGTGTACCTAAGTTAGCATTGTTGGACTTATGAACAAATTGGATTTACTAATACATTCCTGGAATGGAACTCATTCGTATGTAGGGGACTTACTGTAGAAATTTGAAAATATCCCCTAGGAACATACTTCATGCTACAGTGTTTATATCAGAATGATATATTTTTAACGTAACAATAACATTTGAGCCAAGTAACAACAGAAGAAAAACTTTGCCAACTAATCTTTAAAGGAAAATACTCTGTGTGCTATGTGTGCACACAGGTGTTAAATACATTAACTTAAGGACAAATACTAATGCCTCATTCCTCTGAAGTTCAGAAGACCTCAATCCAGAAGAATATGTTTGCTTTTAAGGAGTAAATGGAACTGGCTCCTGACCTTAACAATGACCATGAGCCGGGCTCGGTGGCTCAGCCTGTAATCCCGCGCCTTTGGGAGGCTGGGGTGAGTGAATTGCCTGAGCCCGTGGGTTCGAGACCCGCCTGGGCAGCGAGCCCTCATCTCTACAATAAATCAAAAAATCAGCCGGGCATGGTAGCATGCGCCTGTAATTCCAGCTACTCGGAAGGCTGAGGCGGAAGGATCGCCGGAGCCCAGCAGGTCGAGGCTGCGGTGGCCGGGAGCGGCCACTGCACTCCAGTCTGGGTGACAGAGTGAGACTCCAACTCAAAAAAAAAAAAAAAAAAAAACAATGACCATGGACCAGTGTATGCATTTTTAATACAGCATTAAACAAAGCTCCTAGGTCTTCCCTTAGAGCTTATTTACTTTTCACAATCCTAGAACAGTTTCTCAATCTTGGCAGTATTGTTATTTCGACCTAGATAATTATTTGCTGTGGAGGTCTGTCTTGCACATCGTAAGAGGTTTAGTAGCATCCCCGATCTCCACCCACTAGGTGCCAGTACCAGTCCTCCTCACTCCAAATTGTGACAATTAAAAATGTCTCCATGCTTAACAAAATGTCCCATGTCAGGGCAAAATTGCTCTGGTTGAGAACTGCTGCAACAGCAGCAGTGGGGGGGGGGGGGGTTTGATAAAGGCTGTCTTACTGAAGAAAGCAAGAAGCAATAGCTGACAATTTTACAGTGAAGAAAAAGATTGAGAAATGAAACAAAACAGTGATAACAACCGGATGCATAGCACTCTTGATTCAGTTAGTGTAGCGGTGTCAATCACTATGCAAAATAACCACTATAATAAATACGAAGAGCAAATATTTTGTTCTGCATTAACCCAGAAATCCCCTCCAGTGAGAGCATCACTAAGTTTGTGCCAAATAAAATAATTGATGTTCACTGTGGTGATCCTAAGTCATTAAGAAATTGTTAGAAGAGTTTCTTCATTGTCCCCATCAAAGAAGGCAGAAAAAAATATATAATACACTTGAGGAATATTGCCATCAAAAAATTAAACTTTTCTATGTTTATTTGAAAGAAATGCCTCTGTGCTGATATACATGTTAGATTTGCCAATCCCATGTTGAGTATGAATATTTTCTTTCAGTGGTAGCTGTTTCTTAATTTTGGTTTAGAAAAAGAGACCCATAAAAGGAATCCTTATCCCCTGGTAAAATCCTACTATATTATGGCGTGTGCCTAATTTATCTCATAGGTTTCCAAAGATGAATTCTGCTGACTCCTGCCTGGTTAGGAATGCCCATGAGAATGCTAGAGAGAGGTGTGTATTTGGGTAAGAAGAGACTCCAGGGCCAGATTCCAGAACCCATGTCAAAGAAATGCGATGTGGAGAGACCTACAAGTAAAGCTAGGATGCAAAGTAGAAGTAGAAAACGGAGACGGCAAACAGAACTGACTACCCCAAACTAACAAGGAAAAGCAAAAGAATTATGGCAAGAGTCAGAACGGGGGAAGCCAGAGACCAGATGGATATATAAATGGGTCAAAGTCTTATTTTGCAAGAAGTTTTGGAAATACAACTTATAACAACTAAATAGATGAGTAAGCCTGATTCTAGAGTTTGAATGGCAGTCTGAACTAGGATTATGGGAGTAAGCATAGAGTTAGGACAGTTCTCAACCTTTTCATCACAATGTTCATCAGACCTCACTCCCCTCTGAGGCCATGAGGGAAGGTTGGGATAAGAACATTCCAGAGGGAACAACAAAGGGGATTAGAAGAAAGTCAGTAATTATGTTCTCCATTAACTTGTGTTTTACATACTAAAATCAATCAGCAGACATGCATAGAAACATGACAGACTTGAATTTGGGACTCAATAACTAGTTATGTAATTTTTAACAAGTTGTTAACTTCTCTGTCCTTAGTTCTCACATATGAAATAAGCACACATACTAAGTAAAACTCTGGTAAAACATCCACATCTGATCACACTACTGATGATTACCTACCAGTTCCCATTCTCAAATGAAGGTGGGCCAGTGCGATTCGGGCTATATAAGTGATTGCTTGTGGTCATCAGGGACACTCTTAGGTCAGTATACTGTCACTTGTTCATAATATACGTCTCAGTATCTTAAGTTTTGTGCTGTTTGTGACAGAACAGAACAGAATAACTCAAAAGCATCATTTTTGTAAATTTTGCAGTAGTACAACCCTGCCTTTTTTGAGATTAAATTTTCTAGACCTATTTTTGATATTATAGAGATATCTTACAGTATCGACCTTATAGTGCCAAACAAGGAAAATGTAGTTTTGTGGGGTCCAGGCTTATGTAATCTGGGGCAGGAGGAGGCTTTTTCTATGAAAAAATACAGACACATGCAAAATTATTAATATTAAATTAAGTAAGAAAGATAATATTCATTTAGCATGAAAAAGATAAATATATATATTAAATAATCCTATTTATTTAAATACATATATTTTTTTATTTTTTTTAAAAAATGAGAACATTAAAAACAGGGCATTGGAAGGAGGGCTTGAAAGTGAATAGCCCTGAAACTTAAACCTCAATAGCTTCAAGGTACGTTAGCCTCTGGGACTATATAAAGAAGATTAATTAAAGAGGATTAAAGAAGATCATGCATGAAATATGTAATACCTGGTGTTAATACCTTATCCTCAGTAAGTGTTAGTATTATTATTATTGTCAGAATAATCAATAATAGTATCTGGCTTGTACCAAGTCACATGACACTCAAGGACTTGAGAGACTTTGCAGAGAGGGAGACAAGGAATTACAGCAGTCCTACATCCTGTTCTTTGTCCTCTGTCTGTGAAAGCTACCCTCAAGCAGCCCAGTATGCAGTATAAACGAATGTCCTATGCAGAAGTATCAAGTAAGAAAAGAGATCCCATCCTAATTGACCTGATTAGCAATGTCAACCTTGGGAAATCAGACGTCAAAACTAAATTTTTTCTGGAACTATTCAAGTAAGGAATCAAAGATAGAATGATTCTGTAGGGATAATAACCACAAATATAATTCCAATACAATGTAATATAATATATAGATTTAGACATATAGATATGTATATAGAAAGAGAGAATATGGAAGTACCAACAAAATAAAGTGGGCAACTGATTTTGTCTAGCAACATAGAGAATGCTCGTAGAGGAAGAGACATTTGAGTAAAGTTCCAAGCAGAAGAAATGACGTGCAAAGGGAGATCTGTCTTAATAGGTGTGGGCCAGGTAAGACAAGTAGTACCTTAGACTTGGGAAGGGTGACAGAAGATGAAACTTCAAAGGTAGTTTGGACTGGAATTGCCTGTCATGTTAAGATATTTGGCCTGTAGTAAATGGAGAGCTCATTAAGCATTGATTTGTTTGTTTGTTTTATAATAACAACTTTGGGGAGGTTGTACAAGGGTCACTCCTGGAGGGGTAAAGGCTATTGTTAGGGAGAGTGTCCTTGTGTAAAGCTGCATAGGCTACGCACTGCACAACTCCATGGGAATGCCAATCTCATGACCATCAGTGGGAATGACACTCCTTGGAGTTCTATACCACTTGCAAAGATAATAACCCACGTGAGGAACAATAACCACAAGAAACTTAACCAAGCCGATGCAAAGAGGATGAAGAGCAGATACAAGCACCAAGAAATATTTCTGAGAAACAATTAGCAAGTAAGGGAGATTGTACTTCAGTTTCTCAGATAGTCATTGCAGCTTTCAGGAAAAAATTGAGGTTGATGCCAACCTGAAAACAGAGGTCAGTTACATTTTAAAAGCATTTCAGGAAAGAATTCTTTCTCCTTAGGACTTTATGTTGACCAGACTATTATTAATGCTAAGTGCATGCTCAGGATTAAACATTGCAGCAGGTGAAAGGTTGGAGATTTGTATGTTTCACATTGAATGCTCAAGATACTTAGGAGTACTTCCCCACCCAGACATTTCTTGTTTGGAAAAACAAAAACAAGACAAAATAAATAGACAAATGAAAACATCATTTGTTTCCCTTTATGGGGAGTTCAGGAAAGTAACATTTATATTATTTTTCTCATCAGTTTCATTTGCTACGGATTTCTATAACTCATGTTCACATTACCTTTATAGTCCAAAGAAATCCACAGGTATAATAGAATGTCAGAATACAGGAGGAAAGTGTCAAGTGTCTGAATACACCAACCACACACAAAAACCATTCTGCCTGTTTCTTAAAACCAGAGTCTTTCCCTTCCCAGCATCTATTTCTAGTTAACACTTACTTGACTAAACATTAACTACTAACAAAGCTCCAGAGCAATAATATGCCACTGGCTTGAGATTTTCTTCTATATTTATCAAAATAAAATTCTCTTGTCTTCAACCATATCACCCAGACCCAAAATAAGACTAATCTGCTTATCTATAAAGCTCATGACTTATGTGCTATCATTTCTTCCTTATCAGATTAACTATCAACAAGAAACAAAAGTCAACTGCTTGAAAACATTGGTCTTTCCACCTTCCCTCTGTTCCTATCTTATAGCTTTTAGTTTTCCATCATCACATGGCCCCCTGATATTTAAAAAACTTAATAGGCTTTGCTGCTTATTTTGTAATCTCCTGGGAGTGTTTTAGAAATACAAGCTCTCAGGCTCCACCCCAGACTGAATTAGAGTCTGTGTATTAACAAGATCCCAGACGATCCTGTGCCCATTCAAGTTTGAGAAGTACTGTTCTAATCTGCTTCGTTGTAAATGAAGATACCCAGCTACCAGGCTGATTAGCGACTTTAGTAAAACCACTTTAAATACACACACATAACCAATAAGCCAAATGGGGTGCACAAGTTTTCCAAGCAAAACTAATTTGACCAGAGGAAGTTTCAAGTAAAAGGATGAGACAATGAGACACTCAAAAAAGGAAAAAGACCACCAAGAACATGGGAAAATGTGAACTCCAATTAGAGGCATTTACGTTTTCAGGCTAATTCCAATATTTCAATTTCCGAAGACTGCCCACAACAGAGAATTTGGTTCTTTCCTTTTATTTGCATGAGTAAATATCGGTCCAGGGAGGGCAACACTTACCTCATATCATATTTTTAAGATGATTACAGTCAATCTCAGGTAGTTAAAGTCATTTAGCCTTCAGCCTTTTACCTTATACTCCACCTGAGGCCTGTTGCGCTCCTTGGAAATGGGCTGCCTGTTGTGCCTTCCTGCTTAATTATTATATTAACATATTGAAGCTTCCTTTGAATTAGCTCTTCTCTGTGAGTGTGCTTATTCTATAGTAAAGCCCTTCAGTGATTTGCAATGAAGGTAATTTTTCTTGTCAGCTTACTTCAAAAATCCAATAAGTATAAATCCAATGCAATTTGAGTTTTGCCAACATTTTGCTTCCATTTCATTCTGCTTTGTTTTCCTTCACATCTTTTTTCCCCCAAGTGCAAAGCTTCATTTTCTGAATGCAAAGCAGACTGCAACCTTTCCCAGAATACACAGTGCTATTTTACTGCTCTGGCTCCTGAGATGTAGGGCACCTTTGCCCATAGTGGGCAGAATCTGGTCTGCCTAGTCACACAATGTCAGAGCACACTGTGAACTTTGGCCTACTTGGCAGAGGTTTGCATGTTGACTAATTGAAAACTGATGGACGTCCATATCCGTACACATAAAGCAAGAGAATAAAAGCTTTTTTGGGAGCATTGCACATATAAAACTGCCATCTCCAAATTCACAGTCATCTTTTTACCTGCTCCCTAAGTGCTAAACCTGTGGGGTGCTGGCAAGAGAATCTTAATCAAAAAAACAAACAAAAAAAAGAATGGAATATTCTGTGGCATTCCAGTTTAACATTCATTCTTCTCTGTTGAGAGTCCTCACAAGTATTAAGTCCTGTTTCTAATTCTTTCAGCCACACCCCCACAGTGTGTCCTCCTCTTTAAAATTTTAGCAGATGGTAAGGACTAAAGTTAAAGAATAAATATTGGTTTTCTTTGGGCTGCATGCACGCCCTCACTATTATTTGTTGTTGAAGATTCAGGGGAAGAACAGCTCCCCCCACAGGCTGTAAGTTTAGCCAAAGTCAGTTTGATCCCTCCTCTTAATAGCACGTGGTCTAGAATTTGGTACCTACTTTCTGTTCAAAGAAACTGCTGAATTGTGAACTTTACATCAAGAAACACATTTCTTTTCAACTATCTGACATTAAACCAAGAAAAAACAAAACAGTTAAAGCAAAGACCTCTATCACACTACCAAATTCAGGGTGCTAAATAGATTAGGTATTCTAGTTCATTAACCTATGCCAGCCACCCAAAAGTCTTCCTAACTATTCCTTCCTAACTAACTCTGTAAAACTTCTCCAGAAATCACTCTCTGTAAAAATGTTTCCTAAATGAACTATAATCTTAAGATGATTTATTTTATAGATTTTTTTCCTCTTTTCAGTATTTTTCCTTCTCAGTCCAATCTCTCACCTAAGTGAGACAGTGCTTTAGACACACAATGCCATTTTATGACTAAAGACCACTGTCAAATTAAACAAAATGGCTTTTGTAATTTAAGATCTCTGGGGAGAAAGTAGAAGACAAATGAGCAGTGGCTACAGAACCACAACGTAACCTCATTTTAATCGCAAGCATTCACCCCTCAATGTGCATAGCTGATAGGTTGGGGAACGGACTCAGAATAGATCAGTTCCAACCAAGTTTAAATCAAGCGGTGGCAGCTACAGATATAGTGGTAGAGTCTGGTGGTTACAAACATTGGCTTTGAACTAAGACAAGCCTGTGGTCCATGGGTTATCTTGTGTGGCACTGAAGAATAAAACACAGAGAGAGATTAAGACAGAACCCTCAGAGAGAGGTATTTCAGTGAAGGACAACGAAAAGGGTAGCATCAAGGAACACAACAACAGGATTCATATTGGCTTTGATCTCCAATCTACAGGTTTCAATTCACAGTTATTTTTTTATTCCTATTTCAATGTAATTGAACTATAATTGAGTGCCTACTTTGTACAACGTGATCTGGTCTCTGAGATCCTCACAGTCTGACCAGGGAGAAAGAAAATAAATTTTAATAGAACCACAACTGCAAAGCAACACAAAACTTAGAGAAAAGATGGGTAAAGTGTGAAGCAAATGATGTAGTAAATCTCACTATGCATAAAAGGGCACATTGGAGGTAGGTCTTCAAGCAGAAGAAGGGTTTGCTGGGCAGAAGAAAAAAAGAGTCCAAGTAGAAGGAATAAAAGTGGAGCTTGGCAAGTTCCAAAAATTGTAAAATATCCTGCAATATTCAGAACAGAGAGAGAACGGATACAAACTCAAAAAGATAAGGGTGGGCAAGGGCTCTTACAGGAAATGCAAAGGAATTCTGACTGTTTAAGGTGATGGATAACAGCTGTTTAAGTAAAAAATTGATAGGACCATATCTATGTTTTAGAGAGTTGTGTTTTCCTTCCTAACATCATTAAATTTAAAGATGATGTCAAGTTATACTTTTCTCCTGCAAGGTCCTTGATATTGAATCAATCTCTCTCTCTCTCTCTCTCTCTCTCTCTCTGTCTTTCCTTCTCTCTCTCTCTCTCTCTCTCTCTCTCTCTCTCTCTCTCTGTTTGTGTGTGTGTGTGTGTGTGTGTGTGTGTGTGTGTGTGTGTGTGTGTATCTTTGCATTACTAATACTGGTATTAGTTCAGGCCTTCACTATCTCTGAACATATATGAATGTCTAGCATAACCTTCTGATAAATCACCAAGCTACCCATCTCTTTTCCTTGAATCCATTCTTTGCACAGGGGACAGGCAAACTTCAAACTTTCATGACTCCCTGAGTCATAAATTGCAATATTTTTCCAACAGTCATGATAGCTTTATCCATACACGTGGGGGGGGGGGGTGCAGTGAGAGAGAGATACATAAAGGAAACAAAGTAGGAAAGAAAACCTGCCTACTGCTATGGCTAGAAGCCCATTTTCCTACTAGATAAATTTGAAATTCCCAGTGGGCCTTGGTTAACATTAACTCCTCACCAAATATTCTAAATCTTCTCCAAAATGACCTCAGTTACCTTATTTGGACCTATTTTCCTTTTATGTATTGATCTGAACCCTGTGCTGGTACCAAACACACCCACAGTTCTTCAACCTCGTATCTTTCTAAGCACTGTCCCTAACCAAAAGAATGCATGTATCTTATATTTTTATACCACCTGTAAAAATTCTACTCATCTTTCAGGACTTAGTTCCAGCCACCTGAGGATAATTTTCTTTATCCACTCATCTAAATGTAATTCCCTCTCCCACACACACATTAGAAATACTCAGAAAACTTCGCCCTTCACCTACCTTACTTACTCTATTGTATTATAGTAATTGGTAAGTACCTTGATGGCAAGGGCTGTTAATCTTCCAATACTGTATGTAACAAATAATAAGAATTTATTAAATTCTATTATAACTTCTGATCAGGAATTGTATTAGTCATCTATTTCTGTGTAACAAGTTACCCCAAAACTCAGAGACTTTAAACCACAAAATTATATTATATCACACAATTTCTGAGGCTCTAATTCGTGGGAACAACTTAACTAGCAGTTCTGACTCAATATCTCAAGAGGACTGTTGACAGGATTACAGTCACCTGAAACTGTGATGAGGCCTGGAAGATCAGCTTCCAAGTTGATCCACATGACTGCCAATAAAGCCTTGAGTTTCTCATTGGCTTTTGGCTAGAGACTTCAGTTACTTGCTATATGGGTTTTTCTATAGGGCTCTTCATGACTTAGAAAATTACTTTCCCCAGAGTGACTGCTCCAAGAGAGAAAACGGATTAAGAGAAACGTCCAGGCAGAAAATCCAATGTCTTTTATACATTTCAAAACTCAGGTCCATTACTTCTGTGGTATTTTATTAAAACAATACTGGTATAATGTGAGACGTTCTGAATACTGGAGGTGGGGAATTATTGGGAGTCATATAAGAAACTGGCTGCCCTAGACACCTTCATATTTATTATATAGTATAAAATAGCCTAATCCCACATTGACTACATGAACAACTAAAACTATGTTGACATTCTTCATGTCCAAATAGGATCAGATTTCTCAAAATGACTTAAAGAATAATTTTGATAGGAATGAAGTAATGACTTAAATTATGTATTACTTAACAAGCAAAAAGTCTCAACAGATGTGTAATAGATTGTTTGACAATCAATCTTAATGATGAATAGCATAAACTCTTTTTTACATCTCTCCAAAGAAAAGAAAACCTACTTTTTGAATCCTTAGCCTAAGTTAGTGCTGGCCAGTAGAACTTCCTGCATTGATAGAAATGATCCATATCTGTATTATCCAAAAGAGAACTCATTAGCCACATGTGGCTATTGAAAACTTGAAATATGGCTAGTGTGATTAAGAAAATACATTTTTAGCTGGGCTCGGTGGCTCAGCCTGTAATCCCGCGCCTTTGGGAGGCTGAGGTGAGTGAATTGCCTGAGCCTGCGGGTTCGAGACCCACCTGGGCAGCGAGACATCATCTCTACGATAAATCAAA
>NW_007247696.1:540364-602864 GCF_000164805.1 Carlito syrichta | reverse complement strand
GACTATAATCTAACCTAAATAACTGACAGACATAATAGGTAATGACTGACAGACAAAATAAGTAATAATCCTATTGAAAGAAACTAGCTAATGAGATCGTGTTGACTACAGGGAGAAAATATATATTGCTTTTCCTTGAAAAGAGTAAACAGTGAGAGATATGTTATAAAAATATATATTAAATACCTAGGGGTATGGATTATTTTATATTATTTAGGGTGCATTAAGCAGATTTTTCTACCCCTTTCTAAAAAAAATAGATAAACACTCAGTACTTAAGATGGAGCAAAGCATAGTTGAGAGAAGCAGAGATGTATAATACAGGGCATTCTTGAAATTAGAACAAAATACCAATGGAATTTGTTCAGTACTTAAAAGAAAAAATTCCAAATGCATCTGAAAGGATGTATACGTAAGAGCAGAACTGGAAATTTGAAAAACAAGAATGTGATGGAAAACTTTTCCTATCATTTATTAAAAGGCATCATAGAAACAAAATAATTAAAATAGCATGGAACTATCTTCCAAATCAGCAAACAGAAAATAGAGCATAATAAATAGCTCAGGAGCAAGCATAATTTGCATGTAAAATTATAGAATACAAGAAAGGAGACCAAATCTATCAGTAGGAAAATATTATTTAGTCATTAATTCACTATTTGTAACTTTTGAAACTAAATTATATGTTTACCTATAGATAAAATTGACCACAAATTATTAAAAGAAAATTCCTACATCAAATATCTCATATCAAACAACATGAATGAAAGGCAAATGATAAGCTGTGAAAATATTTTACTCATTTATTATACTCCTAGCATGTAAATTCCTCATGCAAATCAATAAGTAAAACCTAAAAAACTAATTAAATGAAAAATTAAGTCACAAAAGGAGTACAAAGTGCTAATAAGAATGTGCAAAACAATATTATTTGAATGAAAATGGCCTAATTTATTACAAAAGAAAAGGAACTGTAAGATAGTCTTTTTACCTGTCAAAATTAGAAAAAAATATAGTGACAAATTATTCCATATTTGTTAGGGCTTAAACTATTAACACTGCTGTTTGGAGGGTAGTTAGTACATGGTTTTATTTGTTTATTCATCTATACATTCAAGAAATACTTTATGAGCATTTACTCTTTGTAAGAAATTGCAGTAATTGAAAATTGGTATCAAAGGTTTTTAAATGTTTACCTTTTTTATTTCAGAAATTATTTCTAGCAATGATCATTCTAAAGAAATAAGCAATGGTGAGCAAAATATGCATCTAAGATATAATAGTTTCAACAGAAAAAAATTTCCACCTCGCCTAAAGGCCACAAATTAAGAATGATTAAATAAATGTTTGGGCTGGTCTCGGTAACTCAGCCTGTAATCCCAGCACTTTGGGAGGCTGAGGAGAGTGGATTGCCTGAGCCCACGGGTTCCAGACCAGACCGGGCAACTTGGTGAGACATCGTCTCCACAATAAAGTAAAAAATAGCGGGCGTGGTAGCACGTGTCTGTAGTTCCGCCTACTTGGAAGGCTGAGGCAGATGGACCGCTGAAGCCCAGAAAGTCAACGCTGGGGTGGCCGTGAGTATGCATGCCACTACACTCCAGCGTGGGCGAAGGAGTGAGACTCCAACACAAAATAAAAAATAAAAATAAAAAAATAAATATTTGTGTCTCCATATAGTTGAATGTACATTTTTTATGAAAACAAAATGTTTCAAGAAATTTTAAGAATCTAAAAATAATTGAGCCATGCTCAGTGGCTCAGTCTGTAATCCCGCGCCTTTGGGAGGCTGAGGTGAGTGAATTGCCTGAGCCCGAGGGTTCGAGACCGGCCTGGGCAGCAAGACATCATCTCTACAATAAATCAAAAAATCAGCCGGGCGTGGTAGCGCATGCCTGTAATTCCGGCTACTCGGAAGGCTGAGGCGGAAGGATCACTGGAGCCCAGCAGGTCGAGGCTGCGGTGGCCGGGAGCGGCCACTGCACTCCAGTCTGGGCGACAGAGTGAGACTCCGACTCAAAAAATAATAAAAATAATAAAAAATAAAAATAATTAACAGGATTGTATATTGCATATAGTATGGTCATAATTTTGTGATACACACATACACACACACACACACACACACACACACACTCACACACACACGATTAAGACAGGTTATCACTGACCAGAAAATTACAGGTTGTTTTTATTTCCTTTCTTATACTTTTTTATATTGCTTTTAATGAAAAATGTGTTACTTCTATCATCAAAAGAAATACTCCTTTTAAATTTTATGGTACAATAAAGAAAGATAATTTTCTCCTAAAAATATGTAAAGGCCTCAGCTTTTGGACATTATTGTACTCTCTTCTTTCTTGTATTTTTATCTTTCCCCGCCCACAAATGAGCTCAGGCCTCTTCAATTTAAAAATTCCTTTTCCCTGTGTCTTTGAGCTACCCAATATTTTTTCTACCTGTTACTGCCATATTTCTTGAAAAAACAGTCAACCTTTCTTTTCTGACTTTGTCACCATCATGTATCTCTTTCAAAATGGCTTTTCAGTCCAATACTTTTCACTCTAAATCATCAGCCAGCTTTATCTCTGATCACTGATAAATCCATTCAGATTCAATTTTCTCCATCCCTGTTATATTCCTTGTTTTGTCTGCATTGTTTGATGCTGGTAATCTTTTGATAGTTTTCTGATCAATACTTACTTCATTGACTCTTTTTCTCCTCTCACTTGTTAAATAGATGTTTTTCTTAATATTCTACCCTGAATCTTCTTTCGGACTTTTTATACTCTTTTCCCTGAAAATGTCATCCACTATCATTTATTCAATTATTATCTATCTTTGTTTAACTCATAAATCTCTGGTTTATTAGCTGTTTCTCCCTGGAACCATATCTCCCTACTACTTTTTTTCAGCTACATTCCAGAGATTGCCACCTGGATATTGTTCAGACATTTCAAGCTCAGCACATCTAAAATCAACATATTCACCTTACCCTTACAATTTATTTCCTCACATCACTTCCCTATTTCTGTCTCCTTATTTCTATTTATTTTCCTACATTTTTTATGAAAATGCCAATCTCAAAATTTTAGACTGTCTCGTTGTCTTGTCCCTTCTCATCCAGTTAGTCCAGTTAGTTATCCAAGGTCAGTTAATCCTTTTTTTTAATAGTTTTTTGTTTTTTTTCTCATTTTTTTCAACTCCAATATAATTATCCTGACCTTAATGTAATTTTATGTTTCCATAGGGTTAAAACTGTGGTCTAACTTCTTGCACACTCTTCCAATGCCCAAAACATGGCCAGATGCATCTTTATACAATACCATTATGATTTTATCACTACCTACTCAAATGGCTCCCAACTGTCTCTCATATTAAGTAAACTCTCTTTATATCAGAGTCTCTTCAATCTAGTCCTGGCCTTCTTTTTACTACTACTGGAAGACGTCTTATGCTCTAAGATGGGACACTTTCTATGTATGGGTTGCCCTTTCTGAACATGATAAAACCTTCTTAAAGTAATTATCACTATATCTGTGCAACCTTCCCAGGCCATCCCCATTAACTCCTTCTTTTCCTCATTCTTATGGCAATTATTGAAACTTATTTGTTATTATGAATGAAAAAGTTTTTCTCCTAAGCTATACTGTAAGGCCCTTGAGGACAAAAGTTGCATTAAATTAGATTACAATACACTACGACACAGAATCTTGCACATATCCAATTCTCAAAAACTGAAGAATGCATCAATAAATTTGCAGGTAACAAACTAACACTTTTTGGTCATTATCATATTTCAGTTAGTAGTTGTTTTGTTGGTCTTCTGTGTAAGATTGTTAAATCCTTCAGAACAGAAATCACATTCATTTTTAATAATAGATAATGCATTCTTTAAAAAAGCAATTTCACCAGGTATTATACTATTATTTTTTTTAAGAAGGAGGTACATAGAATGAAAAAAATGATTTTTTTGCCTTTTGATTTGTCTGTGTTTAATCCATAATTCAATCTTGATGATTAGGGTGACCATCAGGGTTAAAGCTATTTCTTTATCCAATTAAGCCTTTGCAGGAAAACATAGGTGGATACATAAGTTCTTAAAAATAGGCACAATTACATATCCCAGTGGCATATGAATCAGGTAACTTTTATTTGGCAGATTTTTGAAGGGGGAAAAAAAGGCATCAAGTGACCAGTCATTTCCCTGAACGCCTCTCTTATTTTAATAGCTATTACTCTCATCCCATACTCATCTCCCCGGAGACACTGTGTTAGATTCTTTTCCTGACTAAGTCTTTCAAAAATTAAAGATAAATACAAGTCTCAGAATACCAACAACATTGCTCTGAGATATTTCTTATCCGTTAAACCAAAATAGGGTGACATTGGAGCTCAGTCTTGCTTGGATCAGGTGAAGCTTTCCCTGGGTAAATCTATTACACAAGACTGTTCCCTCAGCCCTGAGCCAAAAGAAACAAGAGTAAAAGCACAATAATATGGTAATATCATTCCAAGATCCCAAACGTATCTGTAAAACCTCAGCTGGAAGTTGATTTAACCTCTCTGGTATTGTCATGTGACCCCTGAGGTGGTACCTTCCTTCTCTAAGTGAGTAGAGCGATTACCATTACCCGTGGAAGCCAGAGTTCCCCAGTGACTCGGAAGAGTCTTGAGAAGGGATATAGTTTCATAGCTTATTGCAATTCTTCCAGCACTGAAATCTCCTAGAGCTGAAACTCATTCAGAAATGATGAGGCATTTGAAACTGCCTGAAATAAGGGCTCTCTACTAAAGTGACTGGCTAGTCCACAGCCCACCTGAGAAAATGATGACAAATTATGTTCTGAAAAAAATCCATCCCTACAATAGAGTAGAGACAGTAGTTACTAAGTTGACTTTGATTCAGACTGGTTGAACTCTGGATTCCTAACAGCCCATCTGCTCTGGAGTTTTTCAATGCTGCACTGATCTTTTAATTTCTCCCACCTGATTCCTTGATAACGCCTGTACTCTGGATAAATAAGGAATTGTAAACAAATAACCACCCTTCCAATATCAGGATAAATGCATTACTATAGATTTGCCAGACCTTACAGAAGTCCTCTTTTCCATAGTGCAATCTCACCGTGAAATCTCTCTCTCTGAGAAGTTTCCCACTTTGCAGAGTGAGGGGGGAGCAGTTAACTGGTGGAGACATAACTGAGGCTAACCTAGAATTTGACTGTCATCCCACAGGAAACAAAGCCCGAATGACAGGCCCCCTTTGCAGTCACAAAATACCTGTTGCCACATCTAAATAATTTATCAAGTGTAATGACGATCATTGGTTCCTGAGCCTCCTTCCCCTGACTCCATGGGTTACATACCCTGCGTGTTTTAAAATAGACATCATTCAATCAGGCTGGTGATAGTGGTATCTTATAAAGCACACTTACAGCTACAAGACAAACTACATGAAGGGGGGAGACTCTCATCAGAGGCTGCATGGCACAGGAGATGACGAGGGGACACACAGAGGCAGAGAGAGCTGCAGCTACAACAAAAAGAAAGAAAAGAAAAAAGGAACCTTCACAGAAGAGGAAAACCAAGAAATGACTCACACACCAAAAAAATTAAATATGCAGAAACTAATAATTTTGAAGATGATTTAAAGAGCAGTTAAAGAGAGCTCAGGTGGGGCAAGATGAAAAAAGGCTGAGGGAACTATTTATCCTTCAGGAATGCATCTGATTGCTTATGTGGACATTAGGCTGGCTCCTAAGAGAGGTGTTTCTATATTCCTTTACCCACAGTAGTAAAAAAAAAAAGAATAAGAATAAGAATAAGAATAAGAAGAAGAAGAAGAAGAAGAAGAAGAAGAAGAAGAAGACTAAACAAAAGCAGAACCAGAAAATGAATGTTCCTGGCAACTGGTAAGCCCACGTGCAAAGCCACTGTTCCACTGTGGCAGAACTGCTGCCTTCTCCTGGTGACCCTCAGTGGGCACTGTCAGTGTGAAAACAGTGGACAAGCTGCCCCCAGGAAGAGAGGCAATTTTCAAAGAAACAGATTGATCTGGTGATTTTTTTTGAGAGAATAAATGCAAAGGATGAAATTAATGGGTTAGAGAGGCACGTTCAACTTTTTCAGAACTGTGAAATCAAGAGCAGGGGGAGAGGGAGAGCAGGAAAGAGAAAGGGAGGAAGAGCTATAGAGAAAGAGGAGAGCCTACTAAAGAAACGAGCCCCCCTGTACAGACAGCCTGACGCCAGATGGCTTCTTCTAATAAATATTCAACCTTAACTCTGTTCCCATGTAACTTTGTTGTAAAGCTGCCAGCACACCCACACAGATCTGGGCCAGCAAAATGATTACAGTAGTACAAACAAAATAGTGCAATAGAGGAAACAGACAGACAAGGGTCCTGTCCACAGACAGACAGGGCTGTAAGATGTGAGTTGATGGGCCTTTAGATTTAATGCCTTGGAACTCATATTAATAAGTGGCATTGGAGGAGAGGCACCTCAAAAGAGAACAAACATTTAACTCTCTGCTTGCTTTGCTTCAGGTTTCAGCACTGAAAACATGCACAACTTTTTCTTCAGAGATTATGAATGAGATACTATATCTCAATATTATTTTCCAGCATAACCTCTGTGTTTAACTACTTTAGAATAACAACCACACTAAAGTCCCACACACATATATACTTTTTTTTAATTGCAACAATATATGAGACTTTGTATTTTAATGGCTACCTTACCAGTTGGACAAAAGGAGATGATTCATCATCATATTTCTTTTTAAAATAGAACACTAATTCTCTATACTACCTTTTGTGTCTTCTTCTCCTATTTTCCCTCCCACTCTGTCCCCCAGGAACTATTTGGTATTTAAATTCTATTTAAACATAGATGCCTCTTGATTTTGGGATGGGAAGTATGCATTTCAATGTTTCTTTAAGAGATAATTTGAAAATAATAATGACAGAATAAAATGCCATATTAATGAAGTAATATATGAAGATTTTGAATCAAATAATGCCAAAACTTGGCTTGAGGAAATAGTGATATGATGAAATGTTTTAGAGATGTATACTTTGGAGTACATTAAAATGTCATGTTAAAAAGACATCAAGCTTTTACAATTTTAGTTTTCCAATGATATATATAAACTGGGCTAAACCAACTTAGTAATGAAATGTAGCAATCTGAAGCAAATCATCTAAAATAATTGGTATAAAAATGAGATTCTAACTTTATTTTCTTCTTCTTGATCTGATATCTAAAATTGTCCAGAAAAAAATCCCTAAAAGAGTTCATCGTAAGCCAAGGTTTCTCTTACCTCAGAACCAATGATATACTTCATGGGGTTATCTGTGAGCACTGATAACTGCAGGAACAGAGATGTAAAAAAAATAAAAACCAACAAAACAAACAAAAAAAAATTAAACACGTACCAAGAGCTAGATAAGTTTTGTTAAGTGCATACTGTTGTTTTGACAGTTTGAGAATCTGTACAGATTTTACATTTTATTACACTGACATCAAAAGCTGTATTGATAGAAAGGGACCGCATTTCTAACAAAGAGAGACAGATAAAAATTAGCATTTATCTTCTGGTGATATTGAGCTTCCTAATGGTAAGTCATAGTATTTTCCTTTTCCTGCAGAGAACTCTCTCAGAAAAAGGAAAATGCATTGGAAGGTTAAGGCTTCCCAATTTGGGACACGATGGGGACCAATCCTTGAAAAGATGTGTATAAATTGCACACATGAAATACAAACAATGTTAACACACCCGTATACAAAAAATGCAGTTGTGCATTCAAAAAGGGTAATGACATGCAATAATGGGAAATTATTTGAACATCTGTTTGCACATTAATCTGCATATTTTTGCACATGCAATCACCCATTTGCATCAGCATATTTTGTATGTCACATGCACACGTTAGACACCTGTTATTAAAAACAGGTCTATAATGTGCTGCTGATTTCCTTGAAAGTAATTCCATTTTTATGAGATTTATTATATAGCCCAAAGGGCAGTACTCTTTTAGGAAAGTGGACAATATTCACAGGATGATATTAATGAAATGTTTCTTTCTTATTTATCCATGGGCAATTGGCCTTAGAGTTTAAAGACTGAACCAAATTGGTAGTGGATGAAAGCAAAACAACATGGCAGGGATGAATCATGACACAATCCAGATCTCTTTCCTTCTAGTATAAAAATAATCAATCACTGAGGAACAAATTGAGATGCCATACTCATCAACAGTGCCAAGCACCATGTCTACTTTGCACATAGTACATGGTTAATAAATATTTGGTGATTCTTTGGTTAATATAGGCATGTATAATCTAATTATGCATCATAATTTAATTAAATGTCACCTTTAGTCAATAGTTACAGGGGTTAGATGATATGTCAGACTCCATTCTAACTGCTTTTGCAGTCATATCAGCTAATACATTTGAAAAGAGATTTCGAGAAAATATCAAGAGACTGGGTTAAAAAGACTGGGCTCTTCTACTAACTAGGAATGTAATCTTGGACTAATGTCTCTAATTTTGTAAAATGGAAGACTGTGCCGAGTCGGAAATAGGTGGTACATATGGTGCTACTCTCCCCTTCTTTAACCGCGGCAGACATTTTTTTAAAAAATCTATCCCAGCACTTTTTCCCACTGAGTCTGGACTTAGCCATAAATTCTTTCTTAACACAGCTCTCCAGGCAACCACCATCAACTGATCAAATTTGGCACACAAGATGAATCTATTTTCTATCCCTGGGCTATATTATCTCTAAGGCTCCTTCCATAAACTGAATCAAGAACTCTTTCAGACCACTAAAATTCTATCTTTGTAAGAAACTATCTTAATGATTTGGTTGTTTTCTAATTACAAAGTATCAAACATGCTTTAAAACTAGTTGACCACTGTTGGATTTGAGAAATGCTTTCTCTGGTAAAGCATTTCAGTGTAATAGTATTTTTAATGGATTTAACCCATGAAATGTGCTAAAGTAAAATAATATTCAATCTATTTCCCTCTTTTGGATTATCCATAAAAGTACTCTCTTCCAGGCAGTTATGCAAAGCGGATCAGGAAAGCAGCATGAAGCAATACTTTGTGCAGCACAGTCCTTCAGCATGGGAAGAAAGACAGCAGCCGTGGTCTCAGCTTCTGCCAGACAGAGCGTTGGTGGTGTGAGAGAAAGCACAGAAACCTAGAGGCACGTTAAAAGGACATATTCAGACTCCTCAAATAATATGGAAAAAATGGGAAGCAAATGTAGCTCTCAGTGAGAATGGGTTTTGAGAAAAATCACTGCAAAATTCCTCAGTGTGATAAGCATTACTGACAGCTGAAATGAATCCATCAAAAGTATGCACTTAATGTTTTCTTTGTGTCCAGTGCTGTTATGTTCTTAGAAACTATATGAAAGACTTGGAAACCAATTAAAGACTATACTTCCATTTCTGCTTATGAGGAAATTATATCCTAGTTGGAAGACACAAAGCAAAGATAACAATACAAAATTGCTCATAAGCCAAGAATATGCATTATTTCCCAGCTACATCTAGACCCACCTGGACAATACCTCAAACAACCATTTCCCTTTGAATGGCAAGGTCTCAACAAAGAATAACCTGAGTACTCTTTATGTGGGACCAAAATGCCCCTTTTTGTGATCTTGTAACTTAGGTTCCTTTTCCAAGCTATGTATTATATCATGCCACTTCAATTCATAATGGTAGAGGAGACATGCTCTGTCTGCACATCACACATTCTTCCTGCTTCTAGAACTAGCATTCTACTTTTTCCTAAGGAGTTACCATTTTCCCAGTCTCAGTCTTCATGGGTTAGATGTGATTAACCTTCACACGCTAGCTCGAAGGGTGGGTATGTGATTCAAGATGGGTGATGACAGCCCTAGACTTTTCTAGAATCATAGTGAAAGAAAACTCAGTGAATGACTTGTTTAGCTGGTGACTACAACAGGTAGAATTTGACTTGCAAAAAAGCCAAACAAAGAAAGCAGAGTTGAGAGATGGGAACCAACTAGTTTCTTGTGGTATAATGTGAGCTCCAGGATACAGCAATGTCTGGATTCTAGCTATATTCCTAAGACTTTCAGCTAGCCAAGTCAATAAGTTCTTTCTTTCCACCCACCACCCAACTTAAACCAGTTTAAATTGGATTTCTATCACAAGCAATCAAAACAACCTGGTCAATTCAATTCACACCACTGGAATGCATTGAAGCAGTCAGTTGGTCCCATTTAACAAAACCCACACAAAAAGAACTTAAATCACTTTCCCTAAATCATGTCATGTAGGTCAACAAAAATACAGAAAGCAAACACCCAACTTTTAAGATAAAATAAGTTGAAACACCATATTATTGTAATTTATGTTCTATAGCTATTATTCTTTTACCTTGGTGGGGACTGCTAGTCAGACCCAGTTTCTCTTCACATTGTATAGGAACCTCCTAATATATTCTTCTGAAAAATATTAGGATGTAAGATGGTTGTCATAATTGCCCATCACTGTTCTCTTGAATAAGGATTCTTTCAAGTTACTAGTAGGGAGTCTTTATGAAGACAGAATACCTACTTATTGGGAATAATTATCAGAATTCAAAGAAGTTCATTTCTAAGTCTATTTATGGAACTATGTGTGTTAAGCCTCAATTTACAACTCCTTCTCCTCCTACTTATGGCTTCTATGAGCCCAGCCAGCTCTATGAGGCCCTCTGAGGAAAATGACCAAATAATGCAAATTTCACCAAAGAATTCAGACTGTCACCTGAGAACTGCCAACAATGACTTTTTTTTTTTCTTTTTTTTTGAGTCAGAGTCTTACTCCAACAACTAAGCTGGAGTGCGGTGGCACACTCACAGCCACACCAGCGTCGAGCCGCCGGACTCCAGTGATCCTTCCTCCTCAGTCTTCCAAGTAGCCAGAACTACAGGCATGCACTACCATGCCCGGCTAATTTTTGATTTATGGTAGGGACGAAGTCTCACCAAGTTGCCTGAGGCAATCCACTAGCCTCAGCCTCCCATAATGCTGGGATTACAAACTGAGCCACTGAGCCTGACCAGACAATTACTCTTAACTTCAACTCAGGAGACCAGTAGGGGAGCAGGGTATTTTTTCCTGACTCCAGGAAGTAATGTATGCAATGCAATGATCTAGCTGGTGAAAATAAGTAATAAAGAAATAACCAAGACGAGGATGGATTAAGGTTCTCATGCATAATATCTGAAGAACTACCTAAGTCCTTACTCATTGTCTAACGTAGGAAGTCACCCTGCTGTTTGAAGGAAAGTTAGCTGTGGGAACTTTTCCACCACGGCATCTCTACTCCTGATAGGACTTTAAAACTAAGCATTTGTTCTTTTTAGGCTTCTTCCTGTTTAGAAATCACTTCTATTTTCAGCAGTATGTTTACTTTTTCACCTTTTTGTAAGAGAAATTGCATTTTATTAGCTAGAATTCAAATACAGCTAAATGAGGAAAACTCAATAAAGGGACTGAAAAAAATGTTCATCCAATAAATTTGCCGTGAAATGCCAAGTTTGTGGCTGTGCCTGTAGTCATTTTAGTTATAAGACACATAGTAGGAAATAGTTTTGGGTTTTCAGCCATTAGTTTATAAATTGAATAAGATAGATGTGTTCATTCATATGAAGTAATGTAATTTTTCTTGGAAAAGTTTAATATTATACAAATCCATTAGCATATTTACAAATTAATCTTCCCTTAGGAAAAAAGATTTGAAGATTTACAGAAGGAAGAACTTTATTACTTTTAAAGCTGCGTTTTTAAAGAAAATAAAAGAAAAGAAGGAAAATTGTATTGAACTATAAATGCCTTTTTATGACTAACAGTTTTCTAACACCAAAATTTATGAAAGTAGAAGAGAATAGAGCTGAACATTAAAAGAGTTTTCAGGGAGCTCACAGAAATTGCAACTTCTAAATCACATATTGCAAATTCCTATAAAATTAAACCTGTTTATGTGAATGCAAGAAATGACATTAACTTAATTAGGCACTTAAGGTTATTAATGTGAATGCCCCCTAGGTAATGTTTTGTGTGTCTAAATTATCTAACTACTTGCTTTAAGTTTTGACAAGATGGAATTTTAAACTTCACAATCCCAATGACAACAACAAAAACCTGTCTTCCTCAACACTCCATGACTTGTTAATGAACAAGTCACTGATAAAATAATGAATTATTTACAATTCACTGTCATAAAATAAACTGTCCTACAACAGCAAAGAAAAACTTGAAATGTTGGGTAAAGGACGTCTCAATCTAAAGGCAAATGCCCAACATACTATAAACAGGAAAAGTGATTTGATGCTTCTCCAGATAGTCTCATTTTTGCTTATCAGTAGCACATATTTAGTGAAGGAAGAATTAAATGAACTTTCTACACAAGCACAGATTGCAGCATGATATTAATGGCGATCCTGAGAATAAGATTGTAAATTTTAATGACTTACTAATAAACACTTTTTGCAATATTTCTAACTATGGAAAAAATTAAAGTATTAGCTATATTAATACAATCTTCCACGGGAAAAAAGTCTGTTACAGTGATTTAAGAAAACATTGGACACAATTCTTCAGGTTCATTCATATAGTAGTAATAATAATAATAATGAGTAGATACTATTCATTTATTGATCACCTCTTGTATTTTAGAACTTTACTAAATGATTTAAATGTATTATCTTATTTAACATTGATGGTAACCTTATCAGGTAAATACTGTGATCATTTGTATTTTATAGATGAGAAAATTAAGCTTAAAATATTAAGTATCAAAGACATTCAACTTGTAAATGATGGAATGAAATTTCAATCCCACTTACTACTGAGTCTGCACACTTAATAAAACACTGTATCTTAAAATTCAAGTGATAAAACTTATTTCCCACAGTTTTCAAACATTTAATAAACTACTGTCTACTAGAATAATTTCAGTCAAAAGACTTTATTACCATTACTTAACAACAACAGTTATTAGAAAGTTTCTTTGCGTTAGATCCAACCAATTCTACTTCTGTAATGTATGAGGGGGAAACTCCATAAAAAATGGAATTTATTTATAAATTGTATATTCGTACATGTTTAAACTTCAGTCACCTTCAAAGTACTCTCTGATGCAACACATCTATCAAGATGCTTTTTCCACTGCTCAAAACCATTTTTAAATTCATCAATTTTGATGCCTTTTAGTGCTTCTGCTAGTTTTTGGTCTCACGTCTTCCACACAGGCAAAACATTTCTTTCTGAGGACTTTTTTCATTTGGGGAAACAAAAAAAGTCACTTGGGGTGAGTTCAAGTGAATAGGAGGGTGGGGCACAAAGATCATGCTGTTTTAAGTCAAAAACTGCTGAACACTCAGCGTGGTGTGGGCAGGTATGTTGTCATGGTGGAAAAACCAGTCAACTGTTTGGCACAGCTCGGGATGCTTCTTCCTCAAATCATGACACAAACTTCTCAAAACTTCCAGAGAAAAACTTTGGTTGACCATTTGATCTGGAGGAACAAACTCCAAGCCTACTACAAGGGACTCAACCTCCAAAAGATAATTCAATTGGGGGGTGGGTTCTCCCTTGTATTTTCAGTGATTCTGTGTTGTACTTCATCTTCTGATTTTTGTTTTTCTTCTCTGATAATATATAATAGTGCTACGATGGCTCTCATAATGCACCTCACTTCCAGACTCAACATCCTCTCTTCCAATAGCAGTCACTCAAAGAATAGTCACCAAGTTTTCTCACTATCTTCTCTTCTGCCCTTAGGACCACTGGTCTCTCAAGTATCTCTTAAAAAGGGTACCTAACTGGGCACAGCCCTCCATAAAGATTTGATCACCAAGAAAAATAAGCCTCCTAATTCCAAGCTCCAATCTTTTTCACCTCAAAGCTCTAACACAATCTGTAAAGACATGTTAATTAGATTCTAAGATTAGCTAGAATATGTATCATTTGCCAAGTAGTCTACAAATAGTACCCCTGAAAAGACTTATGCAGTTTTTTTCTTCTTCTTTTTGGAGAATTTACTGAGACAATGAATGATTCAGTAATAGCTTTAGATAGAGGTGAAACCTCTTGAGCATTTCTGCAGAGCCAACCCTAGGAAAAAAGGCTCTTCCCTAACAATCCTTGAATGATAGTCCTAAAATCAGCCGAAAGGAAAAAAAAGTGATGCTTTCTGTCTGGAGTGGCCCAGACAAGTTTCATCAAAGTGATAGAATGGAAGCCTTTCCTGACTCAAAGTATGTAGAAAAGAACTGACTTCACCAAAGTTTATTGGAAATCCTTGAAAATTGGTCTGAAAGGACAATCAGAGAGTCTTTTTACCTCGACTGAAATTCCAAATTCCTATGTCAGTGATGACGGAGTCAAAATCTTATGGAAGACAGATGTAAGCATATAATGCAATATATGTAATGCATTTCTGACTTTAATATTCACTTTATATTAGTAGGTGAGGTAGAAAGGGGACAGCTGTTTGTTCTTTTTATTCAAGAGAGAAATTAAGAGCCGGATTTCTAAACGGCTTTTTGCATTCCACACAGTCAATGGCAGTGGAACAGAGAAAAACAAGATTGCCCTTCTAGATTAACACACTCTTCCAGCTTCCTTCCCTGAAATATGCTGCAGTCCATCACACTTAACATACACTTTCCGCACCTCCAGAAGGAGATACGCGCAGATATACCTATTTATTTTGGCATGAACTCAAAGGAATACACTTGCAAAGATTGTTCTTTCTTTGTGCATTAACTTTAATTTTTCCTTTCCACACACAGTGCAAGAACATCAGGTAGACCCATTTACTTCCACCCCCTCATCCCACTGCTCCTCGTAAAGTGACATATTAATTATGGCTCGTTTGAAATTTTCTCTTACAAATGTAGGCTCAGACTTCAACACCTAAATGAATTATATATACACCATGCAAGCCTGTTTGTTCCAGGTTTCTTAAAAGGGGAAAATGAATGCAGTGTATTAATCATCAAACTGATGTCCCTGATTGAAAAATAAATTATTTAAATGAGTAACACACTGGCTTTTTTAAATATGTGACTTCTAGACTTTTTTTCAAGTTGAAGAGGATGAAAAAAAGTTACAGTATGCTACCAACATGATACAGGGAGCAAATTAAAGCTGTGTATAGCACAGTCACAGTTAATCCAAATGGTTAGGTCTTAGTATCAATTGGTCCCACAGTTAGCAGTCAGATTTACTGAATGGTAATCCAAATAACTGATAAGAAATCTAAAAGTCTAGACTGACTGCTCCATACCTAAATAAATTTTAATCCCTTCACACCCAAAAATATTGCCATCTTAATGTAAGTTTTTTTTTTTAATCTTAACTTTCAAGTATTTGGAGGAGGAAGACAAGTGAAATATCCATAATAAGTATTTATCCAGTCTATATTCACTCTTTTAATTTCTTAGGGGGAAACTTCCTTATGTTTCCCATTTTATTTAAAACCATATTATAGATATACCATGCATACACCTAAAAATTACAGTCATGAAACTACCAATAAGATCAAATGCAAGGAGAAAGATCAAAAGTCAAGAGAGGAAATATCACCTTGAATAAGTAGTCTAAGTAGTTATTGAAACTATCACCTAGAGTGTGCATGAATCAATGAAAAGGAAAAAAGAAAAGAAAAGGAATACTGAGGAAGAACAATTTATTAAACTCAGTGGGTACAGGGGAAAAAATGATAATAAGAGTCATATTAGCTAGGGACGGCTAATTGTTTTTAAAAAAAAGGTCAGACTAAAAATATGTAATGACATAAATCCAAGAGAACTGTTGTTATTTAAATAATAGTGCTGAGTGGATAAACATGTTGACAGGCCCTCCTCCATGCAGTCACTCAAGGAGCGAGGTTGATGGAGGCTCTGCCACATTTAATACATGACTTCCAAGGTCAGCATGAAGATTGCCTTCCTCCCAACCAGCAGAGAGGGGGGGGGAAATGAAAAAGTACTTATAGTAATTTTTAATGGGTCAGGCCCAGATTTGATGTACTTCTCTACTACTCACATACTATTGGTTGAACCTTGTCATATGACCACAATTAAATATAAGAGAGAATGGGAAATGTAGCTGTATGAGCATGAAGAAAAGAAGGCTATAGATTTTTTTTTTAATGGATAGTCTCTTCCACCGTGTGTCCTTTTGGTCACCATAATCATATTCACCCTTCTTTCTACACATTCAAGAATATCCTCAAAGTAGACAATTCACTTATTGCATCTAGCTCAAAGTACATGGGTCACTGAGTTATTGTATTTCTCTCTATTCAAACTTGAGGTGGCTTCTTGTGATTCCATGACCTGTGAACTAAGAAGCCAAGTTCTTTTCCTCCCACATATATACCTCTACATCAATGGCAAAGCAGAAATAAGATAACTCCAATAAAGATTCCAACTGTGAAAAGAAGAAAATGGTAGACACACAGCAATCACAGATCTATTCCAATGATGAAACCCTGCTGGGCAGGCAAAGTGAAGTCCCAATTCATGAGAGTTGGGCAAGTTTCAAGTTCTGATTCACTTCTGCAGGAGAAGCTACTGTGCCCTTTGTTCTTCATGACCCTTACTCTACCCTCTGAGATATCTTTTCTTTTCCATTATCCTATATAGCCATATCTGAGGTGAGTGTATTTTTCAATGAGCACACTTTTAGTGACCACTTTCAGAGGTCAAAACTATCACTGCCCATTTTTTGCTGTGTAAGTTTCAGAAACCAAGGGTTGTTTTATAATGAGAGTTTTGTTAAACTGGAATTACTGGTTTACTGGCAGTCTGCTTTCCTTAAAATCTTAGTATCTGATCTTTGTTTCTACTCAGTTCCATGAGTCAGTAATCATCACCTAAATTCTTTTTTCAAACTTAAGACTTAGACTTCGTGTATTCATGTTTTTTATTTATTTTTTGTTTATTATCATATTTTGCTTTCTAGAGTTCATGTATTTCTTTCAATCTAATGGCAACTAATTTAGGTCATCTAAAACCATAAGCTTGGGTATGAAGAGAACTCACTTCATTTTTTTATAATAACTTTATAGAGATATAATTTATATCACATACAATGTACCCATTTAAACTGCATAATTCAATGGTTTTTAGTGTATCTACAGATATATGCAACCATCACCATAATCAATTTTAGGGCATTTTCATCACATCACAAGGAAACTCCACGTCTTTTGGTTCCCACATACCTGCCTTTCCATCCTCTCAACTCTATGCAATCTACTAATTGCTTTCTGTATAGATCTGCCAATTTCAGACATTTCATAAAAATGGAATTATACAACATGCTGTCTTTTGCTACTGACTTTTGTCACTTAGCATAACATTTCCAAGGTTCATTGATGTTGAAGCATGTAACAGCATTTCATTCATTCCTTTTTATGGCTGAATAATATTCTACTGCATGGATATACTCCATTTTGTTTATCCATTCAGCAGTTAATGAGTATTTGAGTTGTTTCCACCTTTTGGCTATTAAAAATAGTGCTAACTAGCTGGGCTCAGTGGCTCAGCCTGTAATCCCAGCATTTTGGGAGGCCAAGGCAAGTGGATTGCCTGAGCCCACAGATTCAAACCCAGCCTGGACAACTGGGCAATACTTCGTCTCTACAACAAATCAAAAATTAACCGGTGGGATAGTTCCAGCTACTTGGAAGGTTGAAGGATCACCAGAGCCCAGCAGGTCGACATTGGGGTGGCCATAAGCATGCCACTGCACTCCAGCCTAGGCGACAGAGTGAGACTCCAACTCAAATAATAATAATAATAATGTTACTATAAATATTAATGCTCATTTTTTTCTGGGGACATCTTTTAATTACTATTGGAGACTTATTTAGAAATTGGATCATTGGGTTACATAGTAACTCTATGTTTAACCACGTGAGAAATCGCCAGACTCATTTTCATTGGGCTGAATTAATTTACATTCCCACTAGCAGTGTATGAGAATTCCAATTTCTTCACATCTTCACTAGCAAATGTTATTGTCTGATCTTTTTACTACAGTCATCCTAGTAGGTGTAAACTGATGTTTCATTGTGGTTTTCATTTGTACTTCTCTGATGAATTTTCTGAATGAAAATTTCATTCATCCAAATGATGAATTTTCTGACATAAAGCATTTTTTATGTGTTTATTGGCCATGTGTATATCTTTGGAGAAATAATGTCAATTCAGTTTCCTTGACCTAATTTGTCAATTAGGTCTTTTTATAATTGAGCTATGAGGGTTCTTTATATATTCTAGATACAAGTCCCTTATCAGATATATATAAACATATATATGTTTTCCTATTTTGAAGATTGTCTTTTCACTTTCTTGGAAGTTACTTTTGATGAGCTCAATTTATTATTTTTACCATTGCTCATGCTTTTGCTGTCATATTTAAAAATAAATCTGCGGTCATAGCTATTTACTTCTATAATTCCTTAGAAGACTTTTATGGCTTTAGCACTAATGTTTAGATGTTTGATCAATTCTGAGTCAATTTTTGAGTAAAATGTGGAATAAATGTCTAATTTAATTGTTTTGCATATGGTTATCCAGTTGTTCCCGCACTATTTGTTGAAAAAACTATTATTTTCCCCGTTGAATAGTCTTGACACCCTTGTAAAAAATCAGTTAACCATAGAAGTTATGTGTTTATTTCTTGACTTGGAATTATATGCCATAGATCTGTATGTCTTTTTTGATGCGAGTACCACACTGTCTTGATTATTCTTGCTTTATAGTGATGTTTCAAAATTGGGATGTGTGAGTCACCCAACTTTGTTTTTCTTTTTTATGTTTGTTCATTTTAAATTTGGTACTTTAAAATTCAATTCAAATTTTAGAATCAGCTTGTTAATTTCTACAAAGAAGTCAGGTGGTATTCTGATAAGGATTACATTGAATCCATAGATTAATTAGGAGAGTATTGATATCTTAACAACGTTACATCTACCAGGGCAAGAACATATTTTTCCATTTGTTTAGATTTTATATCTTTAATTTGTTTCAGCAATATCTTGTAGGTTTAAGAGTATAAGTTTTGCACTTCCTTTGTTCAGCTTATTTCTAAATATCTTATTATTTTTGATGTTATTGTACACCAAAATTGTTTTCTAAATTTTATTTTAACTATTTATGGCAAGTGTAAAAAATACAATCAATATATGAGTATTTGTTTGATGTATTCAGAACCTTATTGAACACATTTCTTAGTTCTACAGTGTTTTAGTGAATTCCTTGAGATTTTTACATACAAGATTATGTAATCAGTGAACAGATACAATTTTACTTCTTCCTTTCCAAAGTGAGTACCTTTTATTTGTTGACTAATTGTCCTGGCTAGACCTGTTGAATAGAAATGGGTATTTTTGTCTTGTTCCTGATCTTAGAGGACAGCATGCAGTCTTTCATAATTATTATATAATTATGAAATTATAGGTGTGGGTTTTTATAGATGTCTCATCCGGTTTTTTAAAAATTCCATTCTATTTCTGGTATGTTGGGGTTGTTTTTGTTTTTGTTTTTTATGAGTAGGCATCTCACTCTGTCGCCCAGGCTGGAGTACTGTGGCACACTCACAGCCACCCCAGCATCAACCTGCTGAACTCCGGCGATCCTTCCTCCTCAGCCTTCCAAGTAGCCGCAACTACAGGTGCGTGCTGCCACACCCAGCTAATTTTTTATTTTATTTTATTTTATTTTATTTTATTTTATTTTATTGTAGAGGTGAGGTCTTGCCAAGTTGCCCAGGCTGGTCTGGAACCCACGGGCTCAGACAATCCATTCACCTCGGCCTCCCAAACTGCTGGGATTACAGGTTCAGCCACCGAGCCCAGCCTGTTGGGTGTTTTTCCCATGAAAAGGTATTGAATTTCTCAAATGCTTATTCAGAATCTATTTAGATGATCAAGTGGGGCACTTTTTTTTGTTTTTAGTCTATTGATATGGTGAAATAAATACACAAATTGATTTTCAAATGTTAAACTGATCTTATATTTCTGGGGTGTCTCACTTGGTTCTGGTGTAATTATTTTATACATTGCTGTAACTAGTTTGCTAATTTTTTGTTGAAAATGCTTACATCTTCAGAAGAGATTTGGCTTATACAGTAAATGTTTGTTATGTCTTTGTGTAGTTTTGTTATCACAGTAATACTGGCATCATGGAATTAGTTGAGATATGTTCTTTCTTTAATATTTTTGAAGAGTTGTGAAGATTTGGTATTAATTCTCATGTAAACATTTAATCTTTCTACTTGTCAGTAGGCCTATTTTGTTTGTCTGTTTATTCTTGAGTCAATTTGGTAGTTTGTGTTCTTATTGGAATTTGTTCACTTCATCAAAGTCGTATACTTTGTTGGCACAAAATTGCTCATAGTATTTCTTTATAAGTCTTTTTATTTCTCTAAGGTCACTAGTAATGTCCCCTCTTTCATTTTTGATTCATATAATTTGACTCTTCTCTTTTCCTCTTGATTAATCTAGCAAAGGTTTCCAATATTTTAGACTTTTGAGTTTCATTGATTTTTCTCTATTGATATTCTATTCTCTGTTTTATTAATTTTGACTTGAGTTCTTTTTATCCTTTTACATGCGTTAGGTGTAGTTCTTCCAGTGTCTTAAAGGGCAAAGCTGACTTCTTAATTTGAGATCTCATTTCTATTTTATTTTCTTTAATTTTTTTATTTTAGAGATGTGGGGTACAATTCAGGGTTAGGTATAAAAATATTCACTATGCAGGTACCCCTGTTGAAGAAGTGTGCCCTCCTAGCAGATTCCCACTACTGCCAATCCCACTCCCCACCCCCCCACCCCCGGCAATTTTCCACTACTACCAACCCTTTTCTTACAGTATTATAATAATTGTTCAATGTCTGCTTATGAGTAAGAACATATGGTACTCTGTTCTTTGCTTCTGTGATGCATCACTCAGTATTATAGACTCTAAGTTCATCCAGGTTACTGTGAAATTCATGATTTTGTTCTACTTTATGGCTGCATAATATTCCATCATGTATATGTGCCATATTTTTTTTTTATCCAGTCCTCTTTTTATGGGCAGCATGGTTGGTGCCATGTTCTTGCTATTGTGAACAATGCTGCAATAAACATACCTGTGCGGGTATCTTTCTCATAGAGTGATTTGAGTTCTTCTGAGGCATTTTACAGCTATAAATTATCTAAGCACTGCATTCACTTAGAGTTTTTGTATTTTTTTATTTTTTGTTGTCATTTATCTCAAAATATTTCCTTTTCATCTTTGTCCCAATGGTTACTTAGGAGTTGTTTAATTTTCACATATTTGTAAGTTTCCCAAATGTTTTTAATTTTTAATTTATATGGATACACAGTTGTACATAATCGTGGGGTGTATGTGAATTTTTTATATAAGCATATAATGTGTAAAGTTCAAATCAAGGTAACTGGGACATCCATTACCTCGAACATTTATCATTTACTTGTGCTAGGAATATTCCAATTTCACTCCTCTGGTATTTTTGAAATATACAATAAGTCACTGTTAACTATAGTCACCCTATTATACTACTGAACACTAGATCTTATTTCTACTATTTAACTGCAATTTTGTACCTGTTAACCAACCTCTACTTATTACGCCTCCCACTATGTGGCAGTCATCATTTTATTCTCTATCTTCATCAGATCAATTATTTAGCACCCATGTATGAGTGAAAACATGCAATATTTGTCTTTTTGTACCTAGCTTATTTCACTTAACATAATGTCCCCCAATACCACCCATGTTGTTGTAAGTGACAGAATTTTATTCTTTTCAATGGCTAAAAAAATATTCCAGTGTGTACATGTGGCACATATTCTTTATCCATTTATCCACTGATAAACACTTAGGCTGATTCCATATCTTGGCTATTGGGAACAGCAGTGCAATAAACATGGGAGTGAAGTTATCTCTTTAATATTTTCTTTCTTTTGGATATATACCCAGAATTTGGATTGCTGGGTCATGTAGCAATTCTTTTTTTAGTTTTTTGAGGAGCCAACATATCATTTTCCATAACAGGTGTACTAATTCATATCCCCACCAACGGTATATGAACGTTTCTCTTTCTCCACTACCTTGCCAACATGTTTTTTTGGTCTGTTTGTGTTTTTTTGTTTGTTTGTTTGTTTTTGTCTTTTTACAAAAGCCATTTTAACTGGGATAAGATGATATCTTATTCTGGTTTTGATTTTCATTTATCTGATGATTCCTTAGGTTGGGTATTTTTTGTATACTTGTTAATCATTTTTTGTCTTTTTTAAGTGATCTACAAATTCAATGCAATATCTATCAAAATGCCAATGACATTATACACAAAAATAGAAAAAAAATCTTAAAATTTATATGGAAACACAAAAGACCCATAATAGCCAAAGCAATCCTGAGAAAAAAGAACAAAGCTGGAGGCATTACATTACCTGATTTAAATTATATTTCAAAGCTATAGCAACCAAAACAGCATAGTACTGGCATAAAAACAGACACATAGATAGATCAGTGGAACAGAATAGAGAATCTAGAAAACACATTTTGTATTATTTCTACCCTTTTAGAATTATTGAACTTGTTTTATGCCCTACCATATGATTTATCATGGAGAATGTTTCAAATGTCCTTAAGAAGAATGTGTATTCTACTGTTGCTGGTAAGCATCTTCTATAGATGTCTGCTTGTTTCAACTGGTTTCTAGTATGGTTCAATTTCTGAATTTTTTTTTAATCTTCTACCTCGTTGCTTTAGCCATTACTGAAAGTGAGATATTGAAGTCTTCAACCGTTAATGTGAAATTGCTTATTTCTCCCTTCATTTCTGGAAATAAATTCTATGTATTTTAACACTCTGTTATGTGCATACATGCTTATAATTTTTATATCTTGCTGATGCTTTGACCCCTTTATTATTATGAAATATCTCTTTTTATCTAGTAACCTTTGTTGTTGTAAAGTCAATTTTTTCTGATATGAGTATAGCTACTTCAGCTTTCTTGTGATTGATGTTTGCAAGATTTACTTTTTCCATCCTGTACTTTCCAGCGATTTGTATCTTTGAATCCAAAGCATGTCTTCTACAAATAGCAACTAGTCTAGCTGGATCATATTTGTTGTTTCATCCAGTCTGACAAGCTCTGCCTTTTGATTATGATCTTTATTCCATTAATATTTAATGTATTATATTATAGTTTGATTTATGTCTACCATTTTATTTTTTATCTACATGTCTGTCATTTTTGTTTCTCCTTTACTGCTTTTTTTGCACTTAATGAATATTTTATGTAGTATTTTAATTTCTTTAAAATTGTTTTATAATATTTTTGAGTTATTTCATTAATGATTGCCTTAGGGCTTACTATATACCTTCTAACTTATAAGAAACAGCTTTAGATTTATACTTTACTTAATTCCAGTGGGATATAGAAATGTTATTCCTTTGTAGCTATATTCCCATTTCTCCCTTTTTAGGGTATTATTGTTGATGCACTATAGCATCTATAAATGTTATTAACCCAACAATATATAGCACTTTATATAATGTTATGTCCTTTACAGACATTAAGAGAGATAAAAACACATGTATATTTATAGTTTTGTTATGTTAACCTTCTTGTTTATCATTTCTGATTCTCCTCATTTGTTATTGTGGACTCAAGTTACCATCTGGAGTCACTTTCTTAGTCCAACATAGCTTTGCTCCCACCCACCTCTTTGTACTGTTACTGGCAACTATGTTACATTTCTATATGTTATGGGCCTAACAATATATTATATACATACTACTTTGTACAATTGCTTTGAAAATCTATATACTATGCAGAGTATTAGAAATCTGAATAAATGTGCATTTGTACTATCTATTATAATTGCATAATTCACTTATAACAGCACTCATTTTTGCTTTATTTATTTATTTATTTGGATTTAAATCACTGGGATTACTGGCTTTCAGCCTGAAGAAAGTTCTTTAATATTTTTTATAATGTAGTTCTGCTAGTAACAAATACTCTCAGTTTTTATTTATCTGTATATATCTTTATTTTGACTTAACTTTTGAAAGATAGTTTTGCTGGATATGGGATATTGGGTTGACACATTCATTCATTCATTCATTCATTCACCTATTTTTGAACTCTTAAAATATACTCTACCACTTTCTGGCTTCTACTTTTTTTTTTTTTTTAATGAGATGTCAGCTGTAGATCTTATTGGGGTCCTCTGTAAGTGATACATTATTTTTCTCTTGCAGCTTTCAAGATGGTTGCCTTATCTTTGCTATTCAGCACTTTTACTATAATGTGCCTACTTGTAGACTGTTTTGTGTTTATCTTCACTGGAGATCTTTGAACTGCCTGGATGTATGTGTCAATATTTGTCAATAAATTTTGAAAGTTTGCAACTAGCATTTCTTTGAATACTTTTTGCTTCTATCCCCATGTCCTTTTGCCCTCCTTCTAGTACTCTCACTAGTTTATGTTGGCATACTGGTGGTGTTTTACATTTCTCTGTTGCACTGCTTTTTTTCTCAATGTTTTATCTTTTCTTTGAATTGCGTAATCTCTATCAATTCATCTTAAAGTTTGAGGATTCTTTCTTCTGTTAGATCAAGTAGACTATTGAACCTTGAACTAGCCTATAGAGCCTGTCTAGTAATTTTTTTCCTTTTATTTCAATTATTGTGCTTTTCAACACCAGAATTTCAATTTGGTTATTTTTCATAATTTCTATATCTTTATTGATATTCTATATTTGGTGCATCATTGTCACTATACTATTTTTACTTTTTAAATCATAGTTTTCTTAGGTCTTTGAGCATATTTATAATGACTACTTTGAAATCTTTGTCTCTTATATCCAACAATTTGTTCTCATAAACAGTTTATGTCATCTGTTTTTTTCTGGTATATAGGTCATATTGTCTTATTTATTTTCATGTCTCATCATTTTCTATTGAAAACTAGACATTTTAGATAATGTATTACAGTAACTCTGTGTACAATTCCCTCTCTCCTGGGTTTTGTTATGGTTATTTATTTGTTTACTTTTTTAATGACTAACTGAATTATTGTAGTAAAGTCTATTCTCCCACTCCCAACCCCTATAGTGTAAAGACTCTATTGTTACTTTTCAGAAGATGCAACCTTGTATATACCCCTGGGATGACAATGGTTTGGCAGGGATTTCTTTGAATACTTTTTCACTGAACACACCAATATATTAAACTCCATTAATTGTCAGATGATTGGTCTACTGTTTTCATCAATACCCAATAAATTGCTCTATAGACTAAAACACTCAAGGTTATGTTTCTTCAAAAATAGGGTTTTCTAGAAAAGTACTTGAGGTTTGTTCTAACTCCAGGAGGGCTCTTTCTAGCTGTCTCCTTCCCACTTCTATTCAGCAGACTAGTCAGCCTGCAGGTTAACCTACTAAACCAATGAAGCTATCAAGCTCCTTTCACCACAACTGCTGCTTTTTCTGAGAAGGCCCTTAACTTTAAACTTCTCCACAATCTTTTGCAAATGAAGCTAGTTACTTGAAGGAAAAATTTAGAGATATATGTCCTTCAGCCTGCTTCTACTTGCCTCCACCTCCTCCCAACCCTAGAAAAATTTCTGAGCCATGGCTGGGGAGACAAGAACAATGTCAGCCTTTCCTGAGTGGTAACCCACTTCAGTAGATTGTGGTGGGGTGATGGCATTAGCCTTGGTCTCTCAGTGTGGAGTGTCACCTCCATGAGTGAGGGCAAGGACAATCAGGACTAATGCACTCAGCAGTATCACACCCAAGGTAGAGCTCTATCCCCTGAGTGGGAGCTAGGGAGAAGACTCTCCTGACCACACTTTTTCAAAATTTAGCCTCAACAACAGGTAACTGGGACAGGGTGAGCAATACTGATGTCCTGTCCCTCCCAGGAAGATAGCCTACTAACTGGGACCTGGAAGAAAAAGGGATTCCTGTGTTCTTGGTTATCAGTGAAGTTTCTGTCTCCCTGAACTTTGAGAGGAAAGGATAGTTCAGGTCTTGTTCAAATACCAGAGATTTCCCAATTACTTACTTAATTTTACTAGACTTTTAAATAACTATCTTTTCATTTGCTGTGTGTTCATAGGGTTATTTTCATAAACCTTACTTTTTAAAAAGAATTTGCCAGGATAAATGGGGAAGAAGCCTGCAGAACTCCTCATATTATCATTCCAGAAGTAGAACTCTCAATCCCTTAATTTAATCTTTGCTATATTGTTTAGTCAGTTTCTTAATGGAGAAGTATTATTGGGGCTTTGACAGTTAAATTTTTTCACTCCTTTTGCCTACTCTTTGAAGTACAGAGGCCATAGCCTTTACAGTCCTAGGAAGCAATTTATATTTACAAATAAGCCTATCCTTTCCTGAGATCATCTCATTATTGAAATATCTGGCAAACTACAGAAAAGTGCAATATACAAATTTCCTGTCTCTTTATAGCAACTTTTCTTAGACTTCCAGGTTCAATACATCTGCCTTTAAGGTTGGTTTGGCCAGTAGTTTTGTCAAAAGTTTATACCTATACAACGCAAAGAAAATACATTTCTGTGGTATTATGTTATAGCATCCCAAGCAAACAAATACTTTTGAGAAGAAGGGTGACATTTACTTGGTAAGTTTAAGAGAAGTAACAGGGCATGCTCAGAATTTTCCATCAGTAAGCAGTAGCCAGTAAGCAAGGCATTTATTCATCCATCCAGAAAATGGTTAGTGAGTTAGTACTGCAGACTGGGTGTAGAGTTAAATTCTGCTAATCAGTAATAAACAATTTAGATATGGACCTTGTCTGCAAGAAACCTAGAGGTTAATAAAGAGGAAAAACATGAAGAAACTGTGTACATTACAGATCCCAGAATATGGAGAATACATGGGTAGCCTGGCTTTTTCCTAGAAAAATTTGAGAAGCTGACACCCATATTGACCTATATCGGGTAGCAGGGATCTTGGTGGAGGAGAATGGAGAGTGTCAAAGCAGTCAGCAGAAAGTATGTTGTGATCTGCTGACCAGATTCTCTTGATTCTATGGTGTTGAGGGGTAGCCTACACTTGGATCTCAGTTTATTTTGAACAGATGGAATTGGGCTTGGATATAAACCACAGGGATAATTACTGCCTAAAGGTTTAACCAATTTTCTAATTGAGGAGTGTCTTATAGTTATCACCAACACCATACTGGTGAACTTAAGTATACAAACATATAGAGCCTACTCTAAGTAATGAACAGTCAAAGCTAATACAATTCAATGCTTGTGCATACTTTATTTCATAGTATGGATGCTATCGTAAAAGTGAGGAAAGCACAGGCTTTGGAAACAGAGTCAGTGTCAACTGAAACATATGTTTAATGAGTGCGAGTGCCTTGCTAGGCACTGAGGAGGGGGTGGGGAGACAAGTCCTTGCCATTTGTGAACTTGGGCAGGTTATTTAATATCTCTGAATCTAGTTTCTTATGTGATAAATCAGGATCATAATAGCTATTTTGGATAGCTCTTCTAAATATTATATTTTAAAAAAGAAAAAAGCATTAAAAATATTTATAATAGTGCCTGGCAAATAACTATGTGATAGTTTCCTTCTCACATTTGTCCACCTTTGCTCTTTGCTCTTTGCAAGAAGTATAAGTTTAAAAAGCCTCTTGGGTATTGTTCAAATGAGTTACCAAATATCATAATCTTCATGGTCAAATTCTGAGACTCAGAAAAAGGATCATTAAATAAGGCTGACTTGTTTAAGTAAACCAGTCATTACATCATAATGAATAAAACTTATAAAATCTTAGGCCAGATTCAGTAACTCACACCTGTAATCCCAGCATTTTGGGAGGCTGAGGAGGGAGGATCACTTGAGCACAAGAGTTCAAGACCAGCCTGGGCAACACAGTGAGACCTTGTCCCTCCAAAAGAGTGAAAAAAATTAGCCAGATATGGTGGTGTATGCCTGTACCTTCAGCTACTAGGGGGGCTGAAATGGGAGGATTGCCTAAACCTAGGAGGTTAAGGCTGGAGTGAACCAGAATGTTATCACTGCACTCCAGCCAGGACAACAGAGGGAGAACTTGACTCAAAATTTTTTTTAAAAAATTAAAAATTAAAACACATATAAAATCTTAAGTGTGTTCTTCTGGAAGTTATGTATATATGTATTATTTCTTGTGTATTTTGCCACTTCTGTCATCCTTTATAGTATTAAACTCAAGGTAAAGAGCAAAATCACGTGTTGAAATAGAATAGAGCAAGGATGTCATAAAGAATAATCCACAAGTACTGATAAAAATAATTCATTACATTACTCAAACATGCAGAAGAGAAAAAAGCAAACAGCCTCACTAAAAAGTGGGCAAAAAACATGAATAGACACTTCTCAAAAGAAGATACAGGCAGCCAACAGACACATGAAAAAGTGCTCAGCCTCATTAACCATCAGAGAAATGCAAACCAAAACTACATTAAGATACCACCTAACCCCAGTAAGATTGGTCATCATTAATAAAACAAACAATAACAGATGCTGGCAAGAATGCAGAGGAAAAGGAACATCTCTACACAGCTGGTGGGAATGCAAACTAGTGCAACCTCTTTGGAAGACAGTGTGGCAATTTCTGAAAGAACTAGAAATTGACCTTCCATATCACCCAGGAATACCCCTATTGGGACTATATCCAGAGGGACTCAAATCATTCTACAAAAAAGATACCTGCACATGCACGCTTGTTGCAGCTCTATTCACAATCACAAAAACATAGAACCAACTATGCTGCCCATCAAAGTTGGACTAGATTAAAAAAATGTGGTACATATACACATTGGAATATTATGCAGCCATAAAGAAGGACAAACATATGAACTTCACAGCAACTTGGTTGGATTTAGAGTCTATCATACTCAGTGATCTATCACAGAAACAAAGAACAGAGTACCATATGTTCTCACTCATAAGCGGACCTTGAACAATTATAATAGGAAAGGGATTGGCAGTAATGGGAAACTGTCAGGAGATGGGGAGTGGGATTGGTAGTTGAGGGAAACCGCTAGGGGAGGGAGGGGCATACCTCATCAACAAGGGTACCTGCATAATGAGCATCTGTATATTTAAACCTGAATTGTACCCCACATCTTTAAAATAAAAAAATAAGTAAATGCATTAAAAAATAATCATATTTTTACATGCAGAATATGATAACATATATATTCAGTAATGTATGACAATCTCTTCTTTTTAGCGACTAAGATAAAAGCAACACAAAAAGATGAATTCATCTCTATAACCTTCAAAAATGTTCATACAGGAAATAGTAGGGAACATATATGCATAGTTCATATAACATCACTATGGATGTGTTATCTGTATTGTATTGAGCCAGAGTCTCCACGTACCAAAGCAATTGTCAGTTTGGCTAAGCACTTGAGGAAGAACTATTTCTTCCTTTCACAACTTTAGGGAGTACCATCATATACTTCATAGAATACAGCCTACTTATTCATAATCTAAAAAGTTTCAGTTAGTTGCAAATTACACTCCACATTACTCTCAAATTCTATCTAAGTCAATGACTCTAGAGACAACATGTTCTTTTCTCTTATCTCTGTGTCCTTTCTCTTCAGCTAGTCCACCTCCCATGAATCAGAAGAATTCTGATGTGAGATAAAATGCTAACTTTCTTCATTGGGCTCCCTGCCTTTATTCTTGTCCCAAATTCTTCCCAATTTCCCTAAATCTACTCTCTTTATTTTTTGCATTTGAAATATAGAATTAGACTGTAACTACATGTTTCCCATTACTATTCAACTGATAATCAAATCAGTTATTTACTTTATTCAGCAAATGTTAAATCTACTCTATACAGGATAGAACATTAAGCTTTTTAGGGATTACCAAGAAAAAAAGCACCAAGGTGATTGTTATATTCAGATATAAAACTATACAATAACAAGTAATACTAGCACTTTTTCCTATACAGTCACATTTGCGCAAAACATACACTTTTTACTAAACTGTAATGGTGTATGAGCAAATAAATAAAGCTAAAAAACACAACTTTTGTCTTTAACACATTTGGCTGCATGTAAAATATCCATACTTGTGGCACATAATGAAACTACCCACTGTTTATAGAGCTCTGCAAAATCTACATGCAGTGGAGTTCATTTAAGACAGAACAATCACACAATTTGAACACAGTGTAAGCTATATAATAAGCAGAGAACAATCTTCTGGGTAATACCAAAGTTTACTTAAACAGATTGATAACGTCCTTACCAAAAAATAGCAAGCACAGTTTTCACAGTTTGTTCTCTTCTCTATGACTTATCCACCAAGCAAGATAGTACAATTACTGAACTTCGTTAAAAATGCCCAGACCCCCTGAGGCGCTCTCATAGGAAATCATCCAATAATAGCATTTCTCTCCTTATCACATAGCTTTTGTGGTTTATCAGAAAATATAAAAACCAAGAAATAAAGGGGGTTCATGTGGAGAAAACAAAGTTGGTTTTGCTGTTGCTATTTTTTTTAAGAGACAACTGATTATATTCTCCAATCTTAATATTTTCCTCTTCCCCACAGATCCCTTTACAAATCCTTCACCTAAAGTTCATTGATGAGCTTGGCTAATGAAAATGTCTCAATCAGATGTAACTGGTCCCACAAAACCCAATATGATTTCCGTAACTGCAGCTGTGACCTCTCACTTTTCCTTTTTGGTTCCCCAAAGCTGACTGAATGGTCATTCAAATCATGAAAGTGTTAAGTGGGAGTAGTCATAAATCACCATTTTAAAGTCTGCTGCCAGCATGAACACTCTTTATTTAAAAGTGTGGGGGGAGGGATATAAGACCACACTCAACAGGACTTCACAGTTGTTAAATTCAACTTTCTGGTGATCTGGTGGCTCTGAAATACGATGGTCTTTATTATAGTCTGGCTGTCCAAATATTAAGCATATATAGATACACAAATACGCCCATGAATACTGGAAATGACAAACATAAAGTGAGATGCTTTCAGAGTAAAATATTCTACAATGCAAACAATTTAAATTTAAAGGACATTTTAGTCCAGGACTTTTATGTTTTAATTTTGTTTTCTCTATATAAAATTACATATCAATGTCTTTGCTTCTCTATTGAAATGGGAACAGTAACAAAAAAAGAGGATATATCAAAATCACTTTTGACTTGCAAAATTAGGTAAAATTCATTCATGCATTTTTTTGATGAATGCAAAGCATTCAAGAACATGCATTCTGCGAAGACCCAATGTTTGGTAGTATAAACCTTGAAATAAATTAATTTAAGATGAAATATGATTGCATCTCCAGGCAAATTAAGTTTGGAAATAATTTTAACAATAAATTTTGGCAAAATGAATAGTTTAGTAATTGAGCATTTCCAAAACAATTGGTTATTTAAATGAAGTCTACTTTTTTGAAGGACATATTTTATAGCATATCTTAATAGAAACAAAGAGCCAGATTACAGTGTTTGTCACATCTCCAGACACAGCTAAGTAAGGCAAAAATTCTCTAAAACTGGTCTGGTCAAATGCTTACTCAAAATTTAGTAGATGTGCATTGAGAAATTCTGAAGCGCATTCCTGCGAAAATATCTGTTCCATTCCCCAGATTCATATTATTAGCTTTTTTCTGTAGCACTTAGAATTCTAATCACTAGTTATTATTTTTCACATCATTGAAAATCTTTACCAGAAGGCAAACATATTATCAAAGATAATATAATAATATAATATGCTCTGCCATTAAGTCATTAACACCTTATCTTGAATGAAATCAATCAGACCATACAAATAGTTTACTTAAAGGCCCGGAGGGAGTATAATAGCAAACAGGTAATTTTATTGAAGGTAGGAATTTTCAAAACACAAATATTGGGTCACTTTGCAAGAAGAGCCCCTAAAACCCCGGACAGTTGGTCAGGGGAGAAAGAATTGCAGACCGTCATAAATGCAAGGTTAGAGGAGATGTGAAAGGGAGAAACCCTGTGGCACCATTTCCCTCCAAACCAACTAAAATAAAACCTAAGTGTGATTGACAACTTTTGAAACACAATAATAGTATGTGATTTCTACTCCTAGCCTAAATAATACAGACTTCAGTGACAGCTTTCCACTCTGTATTACTAATGATCATTTTGAGTGAGGGATAGATTTCTCAGCACTAGCAGTACCTCATCTTAGTCTGAACCAGAATGTAAGAACTCAACAAACACATGTGAACATTTTGCAGTGAGACATAGCTTAAGTGTAAGACTTGCATACAATGCCATCGGTCACAATATTCTAAAAAATCAGTGGTCAATTATTGAATTACTGAAGTTACATACAGAAAATTCTGAGACAAGTGGTTATTGTCAATTATAGTGTGTGTGTTGTGGAGGGGAAGGAACATAGTTGATGGTTTCACCGAGGTGACTAATTCAGGCAGGTGGGTCTGAAATTTTGGCAGCAATCCTGTTCTGACAGTTACACCTTCACTCACCATTGAAGGGTCAGAATCTCCAACCTCTTTAAACTCTTGGCCTATAATCACATACATCACTCTTATATTCAATAAAGGAGACTTCAAAATAAGAACATTTTATTGAAAATTACATGAATAGAAATTCTCTGAAGTAAATTAACAATAAAAGAATAAAGCTGTTAAACGAATATATTTTTCATGCTTCAGGGCTATGTGTTTAACAGTTTTCTAACTGTTCATTCATTTATTAAAAAAATACTTCAGTTATTATCTTCTAGAGTTGAAATTAGATATTTAATTGACTGGAGGGAATGAAAATCGCTCACTTTTAAATAAGGCAACTATTTTAAAATATTTCTATAAAATGCTTCATACAATCACCATCAGTCCAAATTCTTGGCAAACATTCTTGTGTGTATATATAGTTGTTTTTATAAATGTCATGCTGTAAGAGCTAACTCCTTCAGAAACATGTTTATCTTAATTAGGAAAGTAAACAGAATTCTAATGGGAAGAAATGGGTATTTTTCTCTGTGGTATCGAAAGCATCAAAGGCCCAGTTCTCCTGCCAAACCAATCTTCCTTCCTGCCTGCTTGAAACCCAGGTGATTGCGGACAGCTGAGCAGGCATTTTCCCCAAAGCCTCTCTTGACCCGGCTCCAGTCTTTGCTCTGTTGCCCCATCTCTTGCTCTTTCTCTCTGTGTGTCACTCTTTCTGTGTGTTTTTTTCTTTCTTTCTTTTTTCTCTCTCTCTCTTTTTTTTTTTTTTTGTATTTTTGCCTCGGGAAACCTAGGGAAATTCATGGCACCGAGGCAAATAATGTGGAATTAAAAACTAAATTCTTGAGGCCTTATCCTAGCAACAAGACCATCACCATCTGTTCAGAGGACAAGCCTGCCATTATCCGTTGCATTCTTTATACAAACTCCATCACCTGTGAGGGGAAAAACACTGCCCCTTTCCTGGGTTCTCTCTTTGTCGCAGTGGAAAGTGGTCTGTTTCTCTCTGATCCTGTAAAATTAAAGAAAGCTAATATGACTGGGAGCACTTATAGCAAATTTAAAGAGAAATATCAGAAGACCCTAAATGGCCATTCCAAAATAATCTGGTCATTGTCTTCTACGCATAATAAAATCTGACAAAAATATATTGTTGATGTCTTGTCTAATTATTTATATGAGAAAAGAGCAAATGGAGTGCTGGTGTCTGTATTTTGGGTAGTCAGATGATTGTCATATTCTTTCACTTATTTTTAGCCTCAAAATTTTTATTCATTTCACCTTTCAAAACCACATCAAAATTTATATTTTGAACATGGCATTAAAATGTTATTACAGTGACTTCAGGGTAAGAATCAATCCATTTAGACATCTAGTTTAATCCAGAATAAAAATTTTTCCCTGGGAAAATGTTTAAAAGAGTAAAGACAGTAATTAAGGTATATTTTATGTAGTAAAATATATATTATTAGGAATAAACAAGGACTGTTTTCTTTCCTAAAATAGATGAGTTGAAAAGACTATCTATAGACAGATCATTTGAAAATCTCTGCCAGAGTTGAAGTGCAGATAAGAAAAAATATGAGACAAATCTTGATAATTTTCTTCCTAGAAAGAAATATACATGAAGAAGTCTGATCCACAAACTTAAAAAGAATATACTTATAAATATCTACTATGTACCAATCATTATATGAAATGCTGTTGAGCATTTTTTAAAATTTGACATTTTTAAATGAGAAATACGTCAACAAATAGAAAATACCCATCAAATTCTAAAAAATATTAGCTTTACAATTATAACTAACATTTAGTTGGTGTTTATTGCTTTACAAACACTTTTTCCTGTATTATCTCATTTGAACCTGATAAATAGCCTGGGAGGTAGGCCAAGCACTCATCACTATCACCGGTTTAAAGGTGAGGAAATCCAAGTTCAGAGAGGTGTGTTTGTTTGCTTGTGGCTCCCCAGACTAAGAGTCCAAACTCTATTTAGTACAAATCTGAAAGAATTCTGGCATCGTTTTGAGTCATTATTTATATTTGCACCCTCAAAAATGAAATGCAAATATTCTCACTAAAGCAACAATAACTCTTTATTCTCTTGGACAGATAACTGACATACATTGCTGGCTGAGGTTAAACAATATTTGTATCTTACAGAGCCTCCATTTTCATGAGTCAATATTCTCTAAGTTATTTGTAAAATATGAACTGAAGTTACCCATATGGCTGTTAATTATCTTCCTTTATAGATTGCACCTTGTATTCCAATCGTCTGTATATTGGGCGCTAACAATTTCCTACATGTTTCCCACATGGCTTTTGCTAAAATTGTCCTAGTCACAGCCACAGTTGAAAGTTCTTGCCAATGAGGTAGGGATTCTGAGAAGCAGCTGAATCATTCTCTTCATCTCATCTGTGAATATGCTTAATCTAAAGGGAACAAAATCCCAGTATTTGACTAGTTTCAATGGATAGCAATACATCTGTCTGGTTATACCATATCAGAATAGGGCAAAAGCACACATGAAACTGATATCTAGATATGCTGTATTTTGAGATTATGGAAGGGAACTTTGATCCCATAAATAGGTATTCAGAGGGTGAAACAAAAACTGTTTTAAGCATGAATAATTGACTCTCACCAACTGGGGCTACTTGATTATTAAAAATATTATAAGATAAAATATTGGTCAAAATATATTTGCAAGATAATAAATTCCAAGATATGCCAAGTGGGATGAGAACTGAGTGGTGTATCTTTAGCAATGCAGTCAGCTCAGTTTCAAAATGAAGAGAAAATAGTTTTTCAGAAGATTACTTTTTCCCAGCAAGATATAACATAGATACAAAAACAATTATGCAGAAGCCATGATTTCTAACCCTCACTTTCAGACTAACTTAAAACTTTTCAGATTAGTGAAGCCAACAGCAGCGTTCTGATCTCCAGGTGGCCTGGCGACCTCGCTTGCTCTGTTCCTTGAATATAAAACACAGCCTTTCCTTACAGTCCCTTATATACATGTGCTGGTGGTCACAAAGGAGAATTAAATGTGGAAATGATTAAATGGGCCACTAAGTGAAGCAAACTACGCTTACATTTGGTAAGAATCTTGTAAGTAAAAAGATTTCTCTTAACTCAGGTAACCAACCATTCAATTTGCCCAGGACTGGAAGGAGTTCCCAGGATGTAGGACTTTAAGTACCAAAAGTGGAGAGTCCGAGACAAACTGGGGTGAGTTGGTCACCCTAGTTAGCTGTGAGATACATTTACTAGTTAGCTTGCAATTTAATAAGGCATCTCTACTGACAGGCATGAATGTTTGTTTATTCATAAAATATTTTAGGAAAATAGCACTAAAGAGGATGCAGATTTCCACTTTGAGAATCAAGAGTTCCAAAATGCATCCATATAGCAGAAATCTGGGGTTTCAAATTTATGCAAGCAACTCTTTGTAGTTTTGTCAATATAAGACCATTGCCTGCTTAACCTACAGTTAGATGTTGATTTTTGACTTCTATGTTGCCTGCCTACTGCTAAATTGTCCATTCACCCTGTCATGCCTATATTTCCCTTTACTTAGGATGGATGCCTGATGACTTGTTAATAATGTGAAACAATAACAAAATAATAATCCTCATGCCACCCTTATTTATTTATTTATTTATTTATTTATTTATTTATTTATTTATATTGAGTTGGAGTCTCACTCTGTCGCCCAGACTGGAGTGCAGTGGCGTGCTCTCAGCCACAGCACCTCTACCTGCTGGGCTCCCACAATCCTTCCGCCTCAGCCTTCCAAGTAGCCAGAACTACAGGCGCGCGCTACCATGCCCGGCTAATTTTTGATTTATTGTAGAGACAAAGTCTTGTCAAGTTGCGTGGGCAGGTCTCGAACCCGCAGGTTCAGGCAATTCACTCTCCTCGGTTTCCCAAAGTGCGGGATTACAGGCTGAGCCACTGAGCCCAGCCTCACCCTTTATTTTTTAATAGCATAATAATGTTGTCCTACTGCTCAGAGGAAGAAATAAGATTGAATGGACTACATTGGAGGTTGCCAGGGCACCAAGTATCTACTCTGAAAATTTAATTTTAAAGGAGTGTGGAAAAGTAGCAACAATTTATCCTATCTTTGTCATACAAACTAAATTTTAAGGCAACTAAATTGTTAATAAAATAATTTTTTTAAAATAATAATTCCCAGCTAACAGATACATGAAAAAACTCAGCCTCACTAATCATAAAATAATTGCAAAATTAAAACCACACTGAAATACCACCTAACTCCTAGTCAGAATGGCCATCATCAATAACTCAAAAAACAACAGATGCTGGACAGAATGCAGCAAAAAGAAACACTTATACACTGTTGTTGGGAGTGTAAACTAGTACAACCTCTTTGAAAAACAATGTTGCGATTCCTAAAAGATCTAAAAATCAACCTTCCATATGACCCAGCAATCCTCCTATTGGGAATATACCCAGAGGAACTCAAATCATTCTACAAAAAAGATACCTGTACATGCACGTTTATTGCAGCACTATTAACAATGGCAAAAACATAGAACCAATCATGCTGTCCATTGAAAGTAGACTGGATTTTTTAAAATGTGGCACATATATACAACAGAATATTATGCAGCCATAAAGGAGGACAAAATTATGAAATTTGTAGCAACTTGAATGGATTTAGAATCTGTAATACTCAGTGATTTATCACAAGAAAAAAGAACTGAGTACCACATGTTCTCATTCATAAGTGGACCTTGAACAATTATCTTAATACTATAACAAAGGGATTGGCAGTAGTGAGAAACTGCCAGGGGGTGGGGCACACTTTATCAATAAAAGTACCTAATCTCAAACCAGGTGAAGTGAGGCCCAAACTTTACCTGTACAATGCCCATTTGTATACCTAACCCTGAATTATACCCCATATTTAAAAAAATTTTTAAATACAAATAAAATAAAATAAAAAATTCCAACTAGTAAATACAGAAAGAATGATGGAATTATAAAAAATCATCATTTTACAACCATGAAAGAAATGCTGGATATAGGCATGATCATCAGTGAATGTAAAATCAAGTTGAAAAGGGGTTAGGGAACCTTAAAAGACTGACACTACTGCGGAAGCCTAGAATCATATAAAACGGGACAACCAGTCATTAAACTCCTCATACAAAATCATACAATCACCTATGAAATGTTCTAGTCTTAAAAAAAGCTAAAATGAAAACCTGAAACCAATTGTATCAGATGCTTCTGGTGCTCTCATTTCATCCCTCTGGCCACCTCTGCTCTCAGGTGCAGCTCTGGAGAATAGTTCTAACTGCATGGAAGCATCCGATTCTTGGGAAACCCTCAACCAAAGGGAAATGGGAGTCAGTGAACAAATATGAAAGGCATTCACTATGCTTCTCAGAGGTTCTGACTGAACATAACCCTACTATCTACAACAGGTACCTAGAGAACCCAACCTAAAGTCGGTTTTTCTTTTTTTTCCTGCCTTAGTCTCCCTACTATCCCACTCCTGTCTTGTGGAGACACCTCCTAAATAAACTACTGGCACCAGCACTGGGGTCCTTTGCAAGTCCTGATTTTAGAGAAGCTTTAGCGAAGTCATTAGTAAAATCTAGATCTAATTACCCATTTTCAGGAAATATAGGCTAGAAGAATTAGATCAGTGTTTGCTCAAGGAATGGGTGATTTTCTCAGAACAAATGGCTGTTAATTCCAACAAACTGATTGCATGAAAAGAAAGTAATGAAGGAAAAAAAAAGAGAGAAGGAAAGTGTAGTGGGAGGGATGGAAAGAGGGTATAAAGAAGAAGGTTTTTATAGAATAAGGAAAATCCAAAACACAACAACCAAGCGCAATGTGTAGATCTTGTTCTAATTCTGCTTTGAGTACATCAACAGTAGCATTAGGTAATATTAAGAAAGTTTTAAAAATTTTGTTAAATGTGATAATAGCAAAGTAGAAGTGGTTATTTTTTTAAAAAAAAAACTTATCAGGTAAGAATCATACTGAAGTATTAATGAGATAAAAGACATTATTTTATCTGAAATTTATTTAAAATATTTCAGCAAAATCAAAAGTGGGAGAATAGATGAAATAATATTGTTAAAATCTTGATCATACTGCTGGTAAATTTTTAAAAACTTGATCATTGCTGTAGGTGGTGACGGAAATAGGGAAGCTATTATCATTACTATACTGTCTATGTTTGTTTATGTTTAAAGCTTTTTATAATATAAAGTTAGAAAAGAAAGATCCGTTGGTTTGAAAAATGCTGAATTCAAGCACATAAAGTACTAAAACTAATTTATTTCTAATTTAGTTGACTCAATCAATTAATCTAATCTGTCCATTTTAATTGGATTCCAACTGTGAGGTTTGGGAACAGAGTCAGTACAGACTCCACAGTGGAGATACCACTACAGGCTGTTTGGTAATCCAAATGTTTGTCTATCACCTTCTTGTTACCAGAAGCAAATTCCAGTAGGAGTCATTGTGTCACTGGTTAGCATGTTCTGGAAGCCTCCCCAATTTCTGTGTACTCAGGAAACAAAAATCTATTTACAGATTAGCCTATGCTAGCTATAATTGAGAAGTTCTACAGAGGAAAACTTACACCATCTTCTCTTTGTATTTATATTTTGAAAGTGTTTTCAAGTGCATTATTTCTATCCATTCTTAAAGAATTCCTAAGAATAAAAAAATCACAGACTATACACCAAAGTCAAGTGATTAAATGACTATGAATCACCTGACATTAGCTTGTTTGTATTACTCCTCTCTTACATGAACTCGTAGTTGACCATTCTTGGAAATGTCACAGCAGACAGGGAACTTCTTGAGGAAAGAGATTTTTAATGTATTCGTTTTTTTTATTCCTAGCACCTGAAAGAGTATTTGACACATTATAGGCATTTGCTAAATATTAACACTTAAATTTCTTTAAATCCTTTACTGAAGTAGTAATTGGATCATCTGTCTACTTCTCTTATTGTCACTGCTGATACGTTAGTATAAACTATTATTGCTGTCTTTGCTGAACTTTCTAACCGGTTTTCTCATATCTACTGTTGACAATACCAATTACATTGTGGACAAAGGTCTTTATAAATGTAAATATGATCACATGACAACACTAGCTGCACCTAAAACCATTCAATTGCATTTTGTGGTTCCAGTGCTATTATTATTACTATTTAAATATGTCAGTATGCATTTATTGTAGGATTATCTGATGAATATAGGTCTTCCCTAACAGACTTTAAACCTCACTCTTAGAGCAGGAACTGAGCTTGTTTTGGTCCTTATCTCTATTTTCAGAGTTCTACATCATGCCTAGAATACATAGTCAATAATTTTGTCAAAAAAATTTACTCAGTAGTTGAATTTTAACTTGCTTTGAGTTATTTTAGCATGTCATTTTCATTTCCAAACTAAACAGGTAAAACAGCATAGTAGAAAAAGATTAAAGTCATATTATTAGAATTGTGTCTGCTTGCTAACATATCACTGCAACATCTATAAGATTGTAACTTACTATGAACAGAAAAGCAACTACATCCACTTGCCAAAGAGTGATCCTGATTGTCAATTCAAGGGAAGTGCTGCAATAAATACATAATCCTGACTTTACATATAATGGTTATATAAAAATTGAAAATACATTTGGCCACTTTCAGGAGCACAAACAATTCTGAGTGGGCAGCAGTCGGTAAGAGGAAGCAGCCAAATAACCAATTCTGTTATAGATTTTAAAGAAGAGTCATTTGACTCTAGCTCTTTGGCAATACCTATTATCCAAAAAAAGAAGTAGATAAATTTCAGAGTATATTATTTCATAATAAAAGACCTGTGAAACATATTCATAGCCTACTACCTTTGTTGTTAAGTCCTAAAGCATTTCAAATGGTGCTTTTACCTACATCATTCCATACTAGGCCCAGAAGGAATGCATCTTTTCTATCTCTCAGAGACATTCTGTCTCTTGTTATTATCATTTCTGTGCTTGTGTACTTCTCTCACTGGATTATAAATCCATGAGGTCAAGATCTGGCTCTACCCAAATAGCCTGGAACACAGGCTGTGCCATAGTGCAGTATCTTTTTATTGAATACTGTGATCTAATACACAAAAAATTCATTTATACTAAAGATTTGGAGATACTATCCATTGTTTCAAGTAGTAGTTGGTACCAAAGCACATTGGGCCAAAGGTGGCAGGAAAAACAGTGCTTTGAGGACTAAATGGTGTATGAGGCCAAGTTTGTCTTTGAAGACCTTCTCCCAAGTCATCAACTCTGAACTCTATATTGGTACCCCTTTAGCACATCATTCCCATTTTTGTTCCATGGAATTAAGGTTCGATGAGTTTTACCCATATGTATTGAAGTAATGAAAAATAGAAAGCATCTGTTTTGGGGGGGGGTTTTCTCAGTTAGCAATAATCACACCTTGGATAAACCTCATTGGCTAAGACATTGACAATGTGCAAAGCTTGATTAACTTTAAAAAATCATGTTAAAGTGAAACTTATTTGTAATGCCATCAAATTACAGCAATGTCAGATATTATGCTTAAATAAATGAAGAAGTTTTCACTGATTACAAAATGAGGCCCGCTTAAAGTTCATAGAATATGACAAGAAGAATGGTCTTCAGATAATTTCTAGCTTGACATTCATAGATTCAGAGAGGCTTCATTATTTTATTAATTAGCTAATATTTAATGAGTACCTCCTATAATCTGCACTGGGCAAGACACTATGAACGCAGAGACAAAATTGACAAAATTTTTGGACAAAATAATTGGACAAAATTGAGAACACAATGAGTTCCCAGGGCAGAAAGGCACATTATCTCTGAGCAGAGAAGAATTATGGCATGTTTTCTGCTTGTTGATGAGATATTTGTAGAATCTCAGCGTTTAGAAAAAATGTGACCTACCAATAGTCATCCTGATAAGCATATTAGTATTCATGGGGTCCTCATGTCTCTCCATAGGTACCATTGTTGTGGAAAATACTTCATCTGGAGAGAAATAACCCCCTGAAGGGTACACATTTTAAATCAAAATAGTACCCTTTCTTTTTGATATTTTAATTTTTGGAACTTAATATAGAGTCTACTATTACCAGAACAACCATATCCACCAAAAATCATATTAAAGTAGCCATAGAATCCCAAAAGGATAATGAGTTCTTACAGAGTCTCCCTAGTTATGGAGAGGAAATCATTAGTAACTTAAGACAGAAATAAAGAAATCATCTAATTAATGCATTCAGAGATGAATCTTAATGTCCAATTATTCTCTTGATTTGACACAACCTAGTAACAACATAACATAGTCAGCAACATTGTATTAACATTGGAAGAATTAGAGGGAAGGTAGCCAAATGGGGGAAGGGAGAGACCTTTTTAATTCCTTCTTTTTTTTCTTTTTCTAACACACAATAAGCAAAACCCCTGCTTATCATATTTTTTTTCAAAAGTAAATACACAGAATTAGCCTGAAACCATATTGTGCTAGAAAGTCTGAATTCTCTTATAATTAAAGTTCATAAATATCATTTAAACAAAGGTCTATCTGATCAATTCATTAAATATTAACAAATGATTTTCCTGTCATTCAATGCAGTCTTTTATGTCAGCTTTATTGATTAATGTAACCAATGTCTATTTAAACATATAATTTCCATATTTTGTAATTGGTCCAATAGTAAATGATACTCACAGAAAGCAAAAGGTTAACATACCAATATTATTGAGCTCCTTATTCATGCTTCATTTCTTAAAAGAATGAGAATTAAGAAAAATATCTTTGTATACTTTACTATTTTTATAAAGTAATACCTAGTAATGGTTTTATGAAAGAGGTACTATAGTGAAAATATACATCCATTTCTAACCCATAGCCTTCCAGTTCTCCTCTGTAAAAAAAATAAAAATAAAAAAATCCCTTCTTCCAATTTTTTTAATTCTTCTTCCAATTTTTTAAATTCTTCCAAAATTAATACTTTACAAAATATAGCCATAAATAATAGCTGGATATATTTTAACCCCACCTCACTTTCCCTCACTAAAACATTACAAAACCAAACAAATGTTTTAAGCATATAAATTTTAGAATAGAAATATCAGCATGTTTTTTTTATTTTTTTCAAAGTGAATTTATATTCTCTGGTTATGTTTATATTCAGAAAAGTTTTTTTTCAATTTTTTATCTTAAAGTTGTGGGGTGCCATTCAAGGTTAAATATGCAAGTGTTCATTGTGCAGATACCCTTGGTAATGAAGTGTGCTGCTCCCTCCTCCTGCAGAATCCCACTACTGCCAATCCGCACACAGCCACCTCTCCAACCCCCTCTCCCAGCAATGTCCCACTACTGACAATCCTTTTCTTATAGTATTATGATAATTGTTCAAGGTTCACTTATGAGTGAGAACATTTGATACTCAGTTCTTTGTTTCTGTGCTAGACCACTCAGTATTATAGAGTCTAAGTTTTACTGTTCTAGGAGACATTCTTGAACAGCTTTCTTAGATAATCCTTCTTTATAATTTCCCTTTTTTAAAAGAACACTTCTAAATGATTATTTCTCTCCCTAACTAAAGTTTTAAGCAAATGTCTATCTGCTTCATTCCTATCACTCAGATCAAAGCTGTTGTTCCTTATAACATGCAGTGACCCACCTGGGCAACTTGGCAAGACCTCATCTCTACAATAAATTAAAAATTAGCTGGGCATGGTAGCACGTGCCTGTAGTTCCAGCTACTTGGAAGGCTGAGGCAGAAGGATCGCTGGAGCCCAGCAGGTCGAAGCTGTGGTGGCCGGCAGTGGCCACTGCACTCCAGTCTGGGTGACAGAGTGAGACTCCAACTCAAAAGAAAAACAAAAACAAAAAAAACATGCAGTGCTGCTTTGACTATCCAGAGTCACAGGTGGAGTTGGCTTGACTGATACATAAGTGAATGTCTGAATAGTTTGTCCATAAAGAAACAGCATGTACATTGCAATAGATGCAAGAATCCATTTGAGGCACTAGATTAGTTACTAAGAATTACAACCTCATCCCAAAGTATTATAAGACAGGGGACCTGATGGCAAGAAACATAGTGTCTAATTGAAGGGATGCCATGTATGCAAAAGACATAAATATGGCACTGTCATCAATAATTATTGAACAATAAAATAAATGCAGGAATTTAAAGGAGAGGAAATGACAACTATAGGAAAATTGTCAGAAAATAGTTTGTTTTTCTTTGTAGGAAAAGAGAATTTAAGCTACATCTCAAAATAAGTGTAATAGTCAGAGATACATTTTAAAAATTACAGAAAAATGTGGCCAAACGCATGAGAATGGGAACCCAGAAGACTATATAAAGGACCATGAGTGGCATGACTGGAGTAGAAAGGTTAATAAATGGGAACGATGGGCAGTCAGTCGGGTTAGAAAAGCAGTTTGGGACTACATCATAGATACCTTGGAAAGCCATGTTAAAGGACTTAACAATTACATGTCAGCGGGGTAGACTCAGTGATGATTTTGATGAAAGAGATGGCATGATAAGAAATGACATTTTTAAATGATTACTGGCAGATTTTTCTTCTACTCACTTATGCCCTTATTTATTCAACAAACATTAATTCAAGTCCTAAAATATCCAGGCGTTGTACAATAAATCTAAGTAAAGACAAGCATTTCCCACACTAACTGTGCTTTTATTCCAGGGGCAGGAGTCGGGCGATAAGTGCCATTTATTGTCATATGCGGATAGTGCAGTACCACCCTAAACACTGTGAATATGGAAAAGAAAGAATGTCAGATAATACTTGTGGCCAGGGAAAAAATTCTGGCAGCAGGGTCAGTATGAGTGAATGATACAGACTTGAAAAAGAAGGGGCAATTGAGACATTTTAGGCACATGGGAACAATTCATGCAAAGGCGTGGGAGAAATAGCACAGTGGAGTCCTCTCTTTGACGCCTATTGCCATGTTCCCCTGGTTCATCTGTGATTTCCAATGCAGCTGTACAGTTCTGGGCAAGCTCAGAGCTAGCATCCCATTCAAGCATTTCCACTTCAAGGGCTTGTCTAAAGCTCGGAAGCCCACTTAGCCCCTGCAAAAATGCAGCCTGGAATTGCTGGGATATCACACCCAAAGGCATCCTTCAACCAACCAGTGGGACATAGGAGATGGTAGATGAATGACTCAGCCTGCTGTCCTTCAAACAATTCTAGGAGTATTATCAGCTTCTCAGAGGTTTCAGGGAATAGAGCCCTATTTCCCATTATAGGGACTTCAATAACATGCCCTAACAAAACATGCCCTATAGTTCTATTCCTACTTTCTTATATAACTACCCCAATACATTCCCTGAAACTGAGGCCTTGCCTCAAGGATCTGCTTTCAGTAGAATCCAAACTAAGATAAAAAGTAATTTTCTTCAGGGTAACTGGAGAAAATGTGTGGTAGTGGCAAGCAGGGTCAGGGAGTATAAGAAAAAATAGTTATTCTGGAAACTAGAGAAAGCTTTCTGTATCATATTAAAAAGTTTGAATTTTATCTAAAAATGTTGTAGGAAACCATTGAATGATTTAAAACAGGAGAGTAACATGATCAAGATTTTTATTTTAACATTTCCTCCTTGTTGCAGTATAAGGAATATGAATTGCAATATCCTAGAGTGAGAACTGAGAGGCTGATTTAGAGACTATGGCAATGATCCAAGAAAGGTATTTTAAGTCTTAATTAAAGAATTGATTGTAGGGATGAATGTGAGAGGTGAAAACCATTTGCTATTAGTGCTTGGTTGGATGTGTGGAGTGAGGGAGAAAGGAGTTTCTGACTTGGGATGATATCTAAGTGGAAATTTGTTCATCCAGTGATAGAATACAGGTAGACAGAACCAGAAGGTGGAGAGAGAAATGAGTTCAATTTTCAGTATGTTGATAACAGGGGAATGGGGTAAAACTCACATGGTGAAATTAGACTTTTTCTAATTTCTTGGAAGAGGTTTAGATTGCTGATGATGACATATGTTGAACTGGCTTGCATCAGGCCCTGTGACAGATTGTCCCAAAAATTCATTACTTCACTTAGCGTTCAAAGCAACACTAAAACTTGAGAATTATTTTCATTACTTTGTATTTGAGAAAATAGATTTAGAGGGGTTATTTAATTTGTTTAGGACCATGTAGCAAGTGAATAGAGGTTATGGACTTTGAACCCAGGTCTGATTGCCTGAAGAATGTTCTTTACGCTATACCACTCTGTCTCTGCCAATACTATCTGTAACATCATTTTTATCTAATTATTGTAGAGCAACAGTTTTTAACTATAGCAAGTTAGATGGTAACTGGCCCCACACTTCACAAAATCATTGAGCTAATCTATTACCCTACCTGTATTACAACTCACTCTTCATATTGGTGTTGTATTGTTTAAAATGGTTCTATCTAGTATGCTGGATGTCCCCATATGAAGTAAAACTTTTGTTAGTTTATAAAGCATATCAACAGATATAATTTAAGAGCAAGTAAAGAACAAAAGTGCTCATCTTTAGTAATACACTCAATATCAGCAGGATGAAGGGAGGAAGATAACTATATAACAGCACAAAGTGGTAGGTGGTTATTGTCATTGGAATGCTTCACAGGACAGATGGGCTTGTAAGAGTAAAAGGGTGGGGTATCCTGTGGCATGTTCAAGAAAAAGCAGTTCTGGGTGTGAAGTGGTGGCTTGGAAGAACATACATGCAGTTCTGAGTGGGCAAAGATTCAAGGCCATGAGTCTACCAAAATGCTGAGATATAAGAATCAAGGTTTAATTGGCAATAGAGGACATAAATAAATATATGTGGTAGACATATATATTACATATATAATATATATCTGTGGGGGGAGGGAGATGGAGAGAGAGAGGGAAATTTTATTAGTAAACTCAGACTTTCAAAGATAAAATAACAAAATATTCAGATTGGAAGATATCTGAAAGAGCATCCTATCTCTCAGCCCTTTCTTTCACCTTCATTGTATAAAAGAAGAAATAAGTGGAGAGGTTATATAATTTTTTCAAGGTTTAAATCCTTGAAAAAGTGGACTGAACATTTATGAAACATTTATCTGTCTAGCCATTGTTGTAGACTCAGGGTTTTAAAATAAATAAGATAGTGATCCTTCCTTCAGCCATCTTATAATATGCAATTCTATTTTAATGATGTTCCTTAACATTCATGAAATAATGGGTTCATTGACAAGAGGTAGAAAGCAACATGGAATTTGTAGGATTTTTATTAGGCATTTTTAAATTTTCTTTAAGTTCATAGTAAATCATGTCTAGCTGGCCCATGGTTTACATTTCTTGCCCACAAACTTAAAGAATAAATATCTGTGGAACTGCTGAACTAATTACAACTCTCTTAAATGAAAGTATCTTATGTTATAATGATCTTTGATATAAAGCAAGATATTGGTTGAAAAGTGTTTAATTTCTCCATTCACCTGTCATTTCTCAAACTATAGGGAATGCTAGAGTCACCTGAAGAGCATGTGAGAACACACATCAGTAGTCCTCATCCCAATGTAGCTGATTGAGTAGGTCCAAAAATGGGTCCAGTAAATCCGCATTTGTCGTGAGTTTCCAATGATGCTTATACTGCTTATCTGATGACCCCACAGCATTAATTAGACCATGAACAACTTGTAAGCAGGAATTGTTTCTCACTCATCTCTGTAGTCTTAGCATCTACCATATATGGTAGAACCTCAACAAATGTTTATGGGAACATGTAAATGACTAACTAATTACATAAATGATGTAGCTAGAAATTTTGGCTAACGTGGATTATCAAATGCCCAGTTCAAGAGTCTTCTTGTTACTCCCACTTATGAGGAAATTAATAAATCAAGAAAATATTAAGTAATTGCTGTCCCATTTGCTGAAAATGGAAAAGCTGAACTCTGTGTTGTCATGGATACAGTATTCTATTTTCAGTACTAGTGGTGTCCTACTTGTTAATGACTGTTACAGTAACCAATAGGAATATAACACTTCACTCACTACATTTCATTAAATTTAACACCTCATATTAAGCTTAATGGGACAATAAGAACAAAGTTCTGCTTGCCAATTGTTTACAATTCTACTGCTTCCCTGTAGTTAGTGACTTACACAGCATCAGTCTTTATGAACAGCTCCCAAAATAAAAAGGAGATAGGAAAATAAAAGCTTTTCATTTGACTTAATAATAATGACCTCTGGGCTGGATATTTCCTGACATTTAACCAATAGTTGAATTAAAAGACTCTACTGCCTTTGATTCAGGGTCTGCTTCTACCAGAGATGATTACCTCTCAGGAAATACCCTTGCTTTTCAACATTATAAATTTAATGAAAGAGACAGTGAAATAATATGAATCTAGAGCACCAGAATCTTCAAATCCTTGCATTTTACAGTGGTAAATGCAAATATGGGTGGAGAATAGACAAAATCATGTAACTTGAATAAGATTCTTCACAGTTTGATTTTAATGCCAATCACAATGAAATAATGACCTCTGTCATTGAAACCTGGATTCATGCTACTTTTTTTTCCAAGGAAAGTTGAACTATAAGGGTAAAGAGCTTAATAATGCATAGGAATGAAAGAGATTAGAAACAAACAGTTCAAGCTCCACAAGGAAAAAAAAGATAATTAAATACATTTAATGATACACACATCTGAACAAAAAATCAAGGAAAATATTGGAAAATATAACATCATTTCAAAGTCAAGGGAAATAAATGGGAAAGGAGAAAAGGACAGATAACTCAGAGGGACTGAATAAATCTCAGATAGGATATAAAAGACTGGAAACAGATGTTTATATTAAACTGCCAATGAAGTGATGAAACCATACAGATTGTGGTACCAATTTAACTGGAAAAAGCTATGGCGAGCAGACAGAGATTTGAGTTGGAGCTCTATTTTCCACCAGTGAACTAAAAGAGGTGGCTGCTGCCGCTACTGCTAATGATGAACACCATATGCTAGCAAGAGACATAGCCAGTGTGCTCTGCTGTGTGTGTTGGTTTGGGAAGATATGTGCAATTTTCTTTATCTGATACAAAATTAGTGCAACTTCAAATAACGACATGCAGAATGCCTGAAGAGAAGACCATATTGTCTCTCATTGAAAAAGTCAAGAGTGAGTCATTAAAAAAAAATAATAATTCATCTCAATTCAATAATTCAATTGAAGTAATTTTACCCTGATTTAGCCATGATATTGCTCTGGTTGTCTATTCTATTTTTTTAATGGAGAGGAAGACTACAACAGAATAACTACGTAGCCAATAGTCAAAGTTTTTTTAAATGCTGCTTATGAGCCTCTTTAAATGAACATATACAGTTCTCTGTACATATATTAAATAATTTCATAAGTGTATCAGCAAAGAAAGCATCCAAACCTTGTGTTCTAGTTATAAATTTAGTCTTATACTTTAAAATGTCAATTCCTCGGTTCGAAGAAGCTATTTTCAAAAATAAAACGCTAGAATTGGCAGTTTGGGTTTGTTGTTGGCTTCTTGTTTTCATAAGGGAATGTTGGGGTCCAAATTCATGGTTAAAGTAACTACATGGTCAAGGTAGAAGAAAATAAAAGGGCAACTAATAGAAATGGTATGTAAGTCTTCTTGTTTTCTTTTTGAAACCAGCTGCAACTGCCTTAATTCTGAGGCAAATACCTAGTTAATCTGATCTGTCCAGCAGGAAAAAAGGAAAAGAAAACTCTGGTTATTTTCTTTCATATTCAGAGAAACAAATGACTGCTTATCTAAAATTTTTATGCCCCCATCATTACATTAATGTTATGTAGACATGGTTGAAATGTTATTTTTTTCTCTAAAACTCATTAAAATATGGAAAGGACAAAGGAAGAGCCACAGAATAACTTTACAAATATTTTGGTAGTCCTCATTAAAAAGAGTTTAAGTACTGTGGATTTTATTTTATTACATGGTAATAAAATTTAGCTGAGGAGAGATGTTCAATCTGGAACTCAAAGTCCAAAATATAAGTGCAGCTAATTCATAACCAATGAGACTTTGACCTAGTGGACTTGTAGCTGAGGAAGCCTGCTGTCCCAGAGAATTTATCTGCACTATTTAAGCTACTTTAAATTGGAAAAAAAAAATCTGAAGTTTCTTTTATACCCATTGATGTAAAAGAAAAAAGGAAAAAACAAACAACTTCTGATAGAATGTGAACATCTTAACAAATATTATCAGATTAACTCTAATACAAAATGCTCACTGATCTAGTTCTGCTCCGAAAATGAAAGAAATAAAAGAAATTTTAAAAAACACCAGATAACTGAGGGAAGGAGGGGAAAATTGAGGTAAAGTAACTGCCAGCAGAGACAGATTAGACTGCCTTACAAGCTACCATCATTTCACTCTTTTTCATAGATCTGAGACTTATTTCCACTGCTAAAATAGTCTTTTGCATCTCTGATATCAAGGGCACACATGTATTACTTGACAACATTCCAAACTCATCTGTTGGGGAAAATTTAAACCACCTGATTCTGCCTCCCATTCCTGGTCTATCACTGGGGCACATGGCAGACCTAAATGGGCAACTCATCCATGAGATCGTGCATGATCAATCCCAGCTCCTGGTGTGTATTGTTCACCTTCAGACCCCTTCTGGGTCATGAATCCCATTGAAATCCTAGCGAAGATTTTCATTCCTAAGAGCCATTACTTTCTCTGGACAACTTTTGCAAATGCTCCTTGGAGTAACAAGAGATTTCAGAGTTTGCTTGAGGAAAACAGACGGACACTGAGCTTTGCTCCATCCCCCTCTATCCTGTTTAGGTTCCAAGAATCAACAATGAATGAGAGTGTGGAAAGAAATTAGAATTGTAGACGTGCCAAAGGTATCCCTTGGAGCAGTGTGTATATTGTGTTGTCATGTAAAAGAGCCCTTGAAAGATAAAGGAACTAAGTCCAATTATATTACTGATTCCATGTTCATCTGAATCAGTGTCTAACTTCAGACTTCCAAAGATATCACAGTGCCTGCAATAATTAATTCACCTCTTACTTCCAAAAACACATCGGAAAATCAATTCCCATGCAAAAATGAATTTGGCTGCAGAACACATTACAATTTTGCAGGTTACCTGGCAATCATTTTGAAATGTTATCTTGGGTAAAATGTACTCTTGTATCTTCCCCACAGATACAATTTGTTTGGTTCGTGGGCTTTGTTTCTCACTACATTAAAGAAAACATACCCATAATAAAAGAATACAAGTTATCTTTCATAAACATTTATCAGATGCTAAAATGTATTTTAACTAAGAGACCAATAATACTAATTTTTAACTGCATATAAACTAGACCAAACATTTTCCTTTTGTGAAAACAAATGAAAATTAAACCTTGTCAACAAATAAGTTGGAGATAAATTTTGTTGTTATTGCATAGTTGTTTTTGTGGTTTATCATCGGAATACTCATGTAATAACCTAGTCTCAGCTTAGAGGTAACCAGGACTGCAATGAATTAATGTGCTTTAATCAGAACCTAAATTCTTGGATTTGTATACTGGAATCTGGGAGTGGCCACTTAGGAATCATCAAGATCTAAGTCTATAATTTACAGCTCTGTCAACAAATAAGAAAACTACTTGAGACTTAAAAGTACTTACAACAGTTGAAATACCAGGTGTCATCAAGTAGAAGAAGAAGTATTTTTAATTCATTTTAAGAGTGTTTTGTTTGTTTGTGTTTGTTACTAATGATTAAAGTTTCAGAATGCACGAATTCAGAAAGAACTCAGATTCTCTTTGATGGGCTCACATTTGGGCTACTCCAGTCCCAAGAAGAGGCTATTTATATAAATATTGAAGTAGAAAAAAAAAAAAAAGCCGGACACAGCTGGCTACTCTTGCCTTTGGCAAAGAAAAGCAATGGCCTTACCATCCTTCTGTTTATGGCAACACCAACTACTTTATTTGAAAAGTCACTCATTTCTATGATTGCAGTGGACATGTTTTCATCAACAGAGCAGTTCAAGAGGAAAAAATTATTTTATTAGCTAATTTTCCTTTCGTGAATTAGGGATTTTTCTCTGCACACGAGAAATTTCAAACTCTCCAGAAATGGAAGCATGCCCATGGATTGACTACTACAGATCAAGTTTCCAGTGTGCTAATAACCTGCTCCAGTGAAAACATCTTTTTAATTTGCTTTTAGGGTTATTTATTTTTTTATTATTACACTAAGGGTTTATAATTTAATGTCAAACATAATTTTGCACAAATTATGTGACTGTGCTATGATGCAGCAGATAAGCTCGGTGTGCCTGGTTAGCGTGGACTCAAACCATGTTTTGAGAAAATGGATCACCATTTGGCAGACTGCCATTCCATAAACTGCTCAAGAGAACTTTAAAAGGAAAAAGTTGCAAAGAATTTTTGTGTTTTGCAAAAAAATATTCCTAGTGATATTAGAAGCAGAAAAAAATTACTCTCTCATTGCTCTCTACTAGATATAACATAAATTATATGAAGCTAATTAGCAAATTAAAAGGTTTCCAATTAGAAATTGCAAAGTCATATTTATTGTAAATTGTCAACCAGCCAAGTAGAATAATATTTTTAAATGGGAATATTTGTTTAAAAATATAGTAGCTATCACAGTGTCTCCAAGCTTTATGATTAGTTTGGTAAACATTTAGGAGCATTCACAATGTGCCAAGGCTTATGCTGGAAAGGAGAGATTCAAAAATAAAAACTATTTTGCCACTGCTCTCAAGGAGCTCACTGTCTAGTAGAGGAGACAGGCAGAGACACATCCTGTCAATATAATGTGGTAAGCATTATAATGCAGTTATGTATTGGGTTCTCTGGAACACATCTAAGGAACATTTGGCCAAGATTTGGGCATGGGGTGAAAGGTCAGGAAATGTCTCCAAGAGGAGACTGGGGGACAGATTCAAGATAGAAGATAAAGAACCAAGACAAGACTTGGCCAGATAAATGATTATTTCTTTGCATATTTATCCATGAGTTTAAATAAATATAAATTTGTATGTCATTAAGACATTTTCACATATGTTAGCTAATCCTATTCCTAGATCAACCCTAGGAGTTTTAGTATGAAGGATCTAAACTTCATTCTACAGGTAAGAAAAGTAAAGCCCAGAATAGTTCTGTGGCCAGCCCTGGGTCACTCAGTTAGCAAACACATTTGTAATAAAGTCAGAGGTAAATCACAGAGCTTCTGACTTCCTGCCCAACAAGCATCCTGATATACTTCACTCCTGTCATTATCCTACCCATTTATCATGTCATCAGTAGCAAAACAACAACTACAGCTCTAGGCATAGTAATGCATGATTAAAGAATAATTTGAAATATCATTCTTGGCCTTTTCAATTAAAACAAATACCAACACCAACTTAACATAATCAATAACACTCCTATAAATATTTTAAATGTCATCTGCTCATCAACCAAAAATGCCAAATCCAATTATACAGATCATGAAGTCAAAACTTAAGTTCACATCTGTGTCTCCACACTACCAAATACAAATATTACAGCAGAGAAATAAGTAAAGTCTGTGGAGCTAAAGGCATTTCAATTTGCTACTTGCTTCTTCCTCATAGTAGTCATGCAAGTAATACAACCAATTATAGGACATTTACTATAATGTTGATTGGATTGCAGGATCATTGATCTGATTTTTTCATTACGGTAAGTGAAATAACTAAATTGTAGAAATTTCATAAATCTTATTTTTTTGTAAATTCAATTTTCTCTGCAGACAATTATCACATAGAGAGTAGTACTACTCTTGAGTTTCCATTCTTCAAAATGTTTATTTTTTATAATATAAGAAATACAAATTATAGATTGAACATAGTATTACCTTAAACTGGTATGACATGATTCGTTTTGATTTTGTTTTTGTTTTCTGTTGTGTCATTCATGTTGATGAATTTTATATTGAGCATAAGTTGGTCTGAATAAATCTCTAATCCTACAGGAAAATATTCACTGTAACACAACATTTGGTTTGAAATTGCTAGAAATTGTTAGAAAAAAGGAATTTTCGCTATACATAGAAACCATGACTTTTCTGACTATGTGTCTACTTAGTTTATTTAGGTAGTCTATTGCAAATCTTCTTAACATATTTTTGTTACCTATATCCTTACTGTGCAAAAAGCAGTCTCCTCCAAAGACTACATATATTCAGGTTAGGTTAAACTATAATACATTAACAAACACATCCCCCAAATCATAACATAATTCATAAAGGTTTACTGATTGTTCATGCAAGGTTCTCCATGAGTTTGGTAGTTTCCAACTAATGTCACAAAGATTTAGACTAGTAGTAACTTCTGTGTCAACAGGAACATTCAATGGCAAGGTTACTGCATAAGGAAAAAAGAGCTCAAAAACTCTACAACTTTCCTTAAGTGATGATGCTGCAAGCATTGGACCCAGGACTTGGGGCTATTGGATCTTACTCTTGATAGAGCATTGATATACTCTTTCTACTTTATCATGCTGACTCACCAAATGTAAAACAACTAGAAAAATGATCAATATCTTCTGATCATACAACTAAACCAAAATATCTTATGAGTTGAAGTACCTCCAACCCACAGTTCATGAGTCACCAAAGAGCAACAGGTAAGAGTGAAGATCAAAGGTAAAGAAACCAAATTATTAATTCAAGAAAGTTAAATGAAGAATGGGATTCTACCCAAAATGCCCATGAGAAGTGAGAAAAGAAGTAATCAGTGAGACAGGAGGATTTTCAAATGCAGCGAGGGTTAAGTCTTGACACTGGTTAACAGAATCAATCTAGTGTATTCCTTCAGGGTTTGACATCAGTCTGACCTGGTTTGGTTCTTTACAAAGCATGTGATCTTGTGCAATTTTCTTAACTTTTCCTTGACTCAATTTTCTTTTTCTATAAGATGGGCATAATGCCTATCTTCTTAGATTATTAGGAGGATCATAATAGAGAAATTAGTACAGGCATGCTTTGTTTTATTGTACTTCACGTTATTGAGTTTCATAGATACAGTGTTTTTTACAAATTGATTTGTGACAACTCTGCATCGAGCAGATCTATCAGTGCAATTTTTCCAACAGCATGTTCTCACTTCATGTCTATGTGTCACATTTTGGTACTTCTTGCAATATTTCAAACTTTTTCAATTTTATTAAATCTGTTGTGGTGATCTGTGATCAGTGATCTTTAATATAACTATTGTAATTGGGGTCACCATGAATTGCACCCATACAAGACAGCAAACTGTTGTGTATCCTCGCTGCTCCACCAATCAGCCACTCCCCCATTTTTCTCCATCTCCTTAGGTCTCCCTATTCCCTGAGACACAAAAATATTACAAATAGGCCAATGACAATTCTACAATGCCCTCTAAGTGTTCAAGTGAAGGAGTCCCATGTCTCTCACTTTAAATCAAAAAGTCACAAGTAATTAAAATTAATGAAGGAGGTATGTTAAAAGCTGAGATAGATTAAAAGCTAGAGCTTTTGCACCAATTAGCCAAGATGTGAATGTAAAGTCTGGAAGGAAATTAAACGTACTATTCCTGTAAACATCTAATGATAAGAAAGGGAACCAACTGTATTGCTGACATGGAGAAAGTTTGAGTGGTCTGAATAGAAGAGCATATCAAACCAGCCACAACATCCCCTTAAGCCAAAGTCTAATCCAGAACAATCTCCTAGCTCTCTTCAATACTTTGAAGGTTGAGAGAGGTAAGGAAGCTACAGAAGAAAAGTTGGAAGCTAGCAGAGGTTCAAGAGGTTGAAGGAAAGACGCTATCTCCATAGCATAAAAGCACAAGGTGATGCAGCAAGTGTTGAAGTAGAAACCGCAGCAAGTTATCCAAGATCTAGCTAATATCATCGATGATGGTGGCTACACTAAACAAGAAATTGATCATGGAGTTGAAGCGCCTTCTCCTAGAAGAAGATGCCATCAAGGCCTTTCATAACTAGAAAGGAGAAGTCAATGCCTGGCTTCAAAGTTTCAAAGATCAGGTTATGTCTCTTGTTAGGGGATAATGCAACTGGTGACTTCAAGTTGAAGCCAATGTTCATTTTCATTGACCCTGGAGAATTACACTATTCTGCTTGTGCTTCGTAATTGGAACAACAAAGCCTGGATGACAGCACATCTACTGAAGAATGGTTTAGTGAATATTTTAAGCCCATTGTTGAGACCTACTACTCAGAAAATAAAGATTCCTTTCAAAATATTGCTGAAAATGTACAAGGAGATTAAAGTTGTTTTCATATCTGCCAACAACATTCATTCTTTATCAAGGAGTAACTTCAACTTTCAAGTCTTATATTTAAGAAATATATTTTTAAGTCTATAGCTGCCATATAGATTCCTCTGATGGATCTGGGCAAAGTCAGTTGATAACCTTATGAAAAGGATTCACCATTCTCGATACTATTAAGAACATTTGTGATTTACAGAAGGAAGGCAAAATATCAACATTAATGAAGTTTGGAAGAAGTTGATTCTAACTCTCATGAATGACTTTGAGGGGCTCAAGATTTCAGTAGAGAAAGTAAATTCAGATGTAGTAAAAATAGCAAGAGAACTAGATTTTAGAAAAAGAGCCACCTGAAAATGCAAGTGAATTGCTATAATCTCATGATCAAACCTGAATGATGAGAAGTTACAAAAGAGGAAAGTAAGTGGTTTCTTGAGATGAAATCTACTCCTGGTGAAGATACTGTGAACACTATTGAAATGACAACCGAGAATTTATAATATTTCATAAACTTAGTTGGTAAAACAGTGGCAAGTTTTGAGAGGATTGACCCCAATTTTGAAAGAATTTTTACTGTGGGTAAAATGCTGTAAAACAGCATGGCATGCTTCAGAGAAATCTTTTGTGAAAGAGTCAACAATGCCGCAAACTTCAACATTGTCTTATTCTAAGAAATTTCCACAGCTACTCCCACCTTTAGTAATCACTACCTTGATCAGTCAGCAGCCATCAACATCAAGGCAAACCTCTCCAATGGCAAAAAGATTATGACTTACTGAAGGCTCAGATGGATGTTAGCATTTTTTAGCAATAAAGTATTTTTAATTAAGGTATGTACATTGTTTTAGACATAAGACTAGTCTATTGCATACTTATTAGACTATAGTACAGTGTAAACATAGCTTTTATGTGCACTGAGAAACCAAAAAATACATGACTTGCTTTATTGTGATATTCACTTTATTGCAGTGGTCTCTCAAAAGTATGCCTCTATTTGAAGGGTTGATGACTATGTATGACAATATGTTTTCCTGGAAGAGGCAAAGTATTGAATGGTCTCACACAATAAAGTTCAATATTATGAATAATATGTAAGTCACTGAGAGACTGAGAGTGTTTATATGATTTATGGGGCTTTTATGTGGGATTTTTTGGTCCTAAAATGGAGAGATACATTATTATAGAATGCAACCTGCATGGCACTAAAAACACATTCTGAGTAACACAACTAATATGAAGTAATACAAACCTGCTCTACAAAATATATAAACACTCAAAAGTCTTTGACAAATTCAACAGGACTAAAATAGTGTATCTCATTTTATACAACTTAACGCAGGAATTTTTCCATTTTCCTGTCATGGTTGTTGATAACATTGTCGATCATTAAAACTAGCAAAGCAGCCAGGCTCGGTGGCTCAGCCTGTAATCCCGTGGGAGCCTGTGGTGAGTGGATTGCCTGAGCCCGAGGGTTCGAGACCCGCCTGGGCAGCGAGACCTCATGTTTACAATAAATCAAAAAAATCAGCCGGGCGTGGTAGCGCATGCCTGTAATTCCGGCTACCCGGAAGGCTGAGGCGGAAGGATCGCCAGAGCCCAGCAGGCGAGGCTGCGGTGGCCGGGAGTGGCCACTGCACTCCAGTCTGGGCAACCGAGTGAGACTCCAACTCAAAAAAAAAAAAAAAAAAAAAAAAGCTAGCAAAGCAAAAATCCAACTTAAATCATCTATGTGGTTTCAGTTGGTTTTATGTAATACCGTTCAGCACATTACTCACAGTTCTCTTCTAACAGTGTAAATAGCCAGGTACATTGATTTATATTTTTCACTTATTTAACCCAATCTTGCTGATATCATGTCAACATGTAAGTAATGATACAACTGAAGTCAAAATTGGTTGCATAACCTCTAGTAAATTTTCAGAAATGTGTATGTGCCCTAAGCATAAATCTCTTGTTTTCAGTAGTTGACTACTTAAGAACTTTTTCCAACACTTTTCAACTACAGGAGTGAAAAATTTTTGTTAATTTGTTTCAGGTTTAACAAAGACAGAAATGGAAGCTGAAGTTCAAGACAACAATTCTAACTGTTACAGTTATTAATTCCTGAATTTTTACCAAGTGTCAAGTTACGTGTTAAGGAATTTGTAGGTATTACCATATGTAATTTTTTCAGACAATCCTAGACATTAAATATTACGACCATATTTTGCATGAGAAAAATGGTTATCCACTATTTTTTTCTTCAAACAAAGTTTATTAGAGAAAGAGGAAAGAAAAGAAAAGGAGACACACCAGAGCAGGCATGGTTGAAAGAAACCACCCCTTTTTTAAGGTCTCATTATTTCAACCAATTTCCATCTAATCCTAAGTCTATGCTCCTGAATACTGACTTATAAACAAAGGGCACCCCCGCAAAACAGGAATTTTTTAAATAAAATATTTTGCATTTTTTCTCACAGGTTTAAACTTCAGTTACCTTCACAGTATTCTCCATTTAATGCAATAGTACACCTATTTAAATGCTTTTTCCACTGCTCAAAACAGTTTTGGGATTTGTCAATTTTGAGGTCTGTTAGTGCTTCTGCCATTTTTTGTTTCACCTTTTCCACATTAGCAAAATATTTCCCTTTGAGGATTTTTTCATCTAGGAAAACAAAAAAATAGTAACACGGGGCAAGATCAGTGAATAGGGTGAGGCACAGTGGTCATGCCATTTTTGGTCTAAAACTACTGAACACTCAGTGCAGTGTGGGCAGGTGCATTGTCATGGTGGAAGAACCAGCCACCTGTTTGCAACAACTAGGGACATTCATTCCGTAAGCAATAACGCAATCTTCTTAAAATTTCCAATAAAAACTTTGACCATTTGTTCTGGAGGAACAAATTCCAAGTGTACTACAGAGGGTCACATATAAATATTTATTTCCAGGTTTTAGGATTCACTAAAAAACACTAAAAGGAAAATGAATAAGAGTTATAATATCTCTTTTCCAGAATTAGTATAACTACTCCAAACTTAGAGTTGCATATAATTCAAGTTTCAGATCATTGTCACCATCTTTAAAATTTCCTTTAATGGAGGTAGATTCAAACATGAGTTCTGATGAATGTTTTTCTCTTGTTACATTTTGTCAGTAGAAAAGCACGTATCTACTACATTCAGCTTCAAAGTAAAAGCTTTTAGAGCAAAAGTGTAACGGTATGCTATTTTACTCATGCCCATATACAGCTCACAAATCTAATTAAGAATGTTTGAGCTACTAAGAGAAATGTGCCCATGACTCTCTATCCCAGTTTCAGCTCACAAATAAAGACACTCTTTCATTTGCTATATATTCAGATAATTCTTTTTCTTAGAAAAGTTTTGAATTCTAGAAATGTTTGCAAACTAATTATGCCTCAGCTTTCAATGTACTCAACTAGGATTTCATCACCACAGAAAACACAGTTGTACCTCTTGTGGCTCATAATGGTAATGGTAGGCTTCTGCATCATTGCTTTGACAATCTGCCACTGATTCTTGTGGTCAGCGCAGATCTTAAAAATGTAAAAATGAGGTAATTTGAGAAGACTGTGGAGAAAACTGAAAAAAAAGAGAAAAAATAATCCCCAATTTAGATAAACAACACCACCAAAACCAATAAGGAAGGAATGAAGAAAACTATTATATATGGAATAGGATTGTAGAATATTATAGCATTCTACTGAATTGAATTACAACATTATAATACAGGGTAAAATGTAAGTGGACCACAGTTGCATGATTCCATAAGAAAATCAAAATCATTATGAAATTTTCAAAAGATGAGATATAACTTGCGGTCTGTGAATCATTTTTGGTTGGGTGAGGGATCTACCCCCATCAGAGATCAAAATAGCAAAGATTATAAAGCACACATATTCAAAAAGTAAAATTAAAATGTTATTGCTCATTTTGGAATGTACAGTTAGATTATCATTGCTTTTAAAAATCAGCGGTGTTCTCTTAATCTGTTTTTTCCATGTCAGGAGGCCAAATAGTATAGCATTCATTGATATTGTTAAAATGCTGTTTGTGGTAAAGAAAGATGATGACATTAATTGCCAAGCATTATAATTTTTATAAAATATTGGCTTAATAAAGATATTGTTACATTTTTTACAAAACAGCAGACTTTACTTTTAACACCTGATTTATGGACACTTTTTATCTCAATTCAATATGTGAATCTTTCATCACAGAATACCAGCAGTGCTAATGCCACTTGAACAACTAAACTAGGTTCATCAGGTTAAGAACTTACTTCCTTTATCATTGTTCTAAATAGAGTCATTATTATCTCTAGTAAATTGACAGACCTGGGATTATTGGTATTGCAGACCACATGACTAATATTGCACAGTTTTAAAATAAAATGTTCAAATATTTTTGCATTGTTACTAGAATCAAAATAACAAAAAAATACTTATATCAACGAGAAGCAGAAATGATTAAATTTAACATTTGATGTGTCAAAAATTAGCAAGTACGGACCATTTTTTTAGTTGCCTTATTAAAATTAATACTAGGATATCACTGTCATATCTCTCTCCATTTTAAGCAATTAATAGCATTAATTTTTAGGTCTTTGATCCAATTAAAGTTGATTTGTATGTGTGTTGATAGGTAGGGGTCTTGCTTTAATCTCCTGCATGTGATCAGTCAGTTTTCCCAGCACCATTTAATGAATAGGTTCTCCTCTCCCCAGTGGTTGGTGGTGGAGGATTTGTCAAAGATGAGTTGGTTGAGAAATTGAGGTTTTGCTTCTGGGATCTCTATCCTATTCCATTGGTGTATACTCCTGTTCTTGTAACAATACCAGGCTGTTTTGATTATTGTAGCTTTATAACAAAGCGTAAAAGTCTGGGAGCATGATGCCTCCTGCTTGCTTGCTTGCGTGCGTGCTTGCTTTCTTTATGCTGAAGATTGTTTTGACTATTCATGGTCATTTATGTTTCCATATGAATTCTTGTATTGCCATTTCCAAGTCTGATAAGAATGTTACTGGTGATTTAATGGGTATTGCATTAAATTTGTAGATTGCCTTGGGTAGGATGGAAATCTTAACAATGTTGATTCTTCCAATCCATGAGCATGGAATATTTTTCCATTTGTCTGTGTCTTCTTGGATTTCTTTTAGTAGTATTTTGTAGTTTTCATTGTCAAGGTCTTTGACTTCTCTGATTAGAAAGATAACAAGGTATTTCATTTTTTTGTGGCTATTGTGAATGGGAAGGTGCTTTTTATTTGGGTCTCTGCTTATTGTTCGTGTATAAAAATGTGACTAACTTTGCACATTTATTTTATACCCTGAGACTTTGCCAAAGTCCTTTATCAGTGCAAGAAGATTTTTGACAAATTATCTTGGGTTTTCAAGATAACTTAACTCCCTCTTTTCCTATTTGGTTACCCCTGATTTCTTTCTCTTGTCTGATTGCTCTAACTAGGACTTCGAAGACTATGTTGAACAGGAAGGATGAGAGTGGGCATCCTTGTCTTGTTCCAGTTTTCAAGGGAAATGGTTAGAAAATGCAGGAGACACCCTTACGGAAATTGGAAATGGCAACCAATTCCTGATCAAAGCCCCAAGTGCCCATGTTATAAGAGATAAGATAGGCAAATGGGACCTCATCAGAGTGACAACCTTCTGCAAAGCCAAAGAAATCATTGAGAGATTGGGGAGACAACTCACAGACTGGGAAAAAATATTTGCCAACTGTATATCTGACAAAGGCCTAACATCTAGGATCTACAAGGAATTCAAATATGCCAAAAAGAAAAAAACAATCCACCCCATTAAAAAGTGGGCAAAAGATATGAATGGACACTTCTCAAAAGAAAACATGCAAACACCCAATAGGTACATGAAAGAATGCTCAGCCTTACTAATCATCAAAGAAATGCAAAATTAAAACCACATTGAGATACCACCTAACTCAGTCAGGATGGCCATCATCAATAACTCAAAAAACAACAGATGCTGGAGAGGATGTGGTAAAAAGGGAACACTTTTATGCTGTTGGAGGGTGTGCAAACTAATCCAGTCTCTGTGGAAAATAGTGTAACGATTTCTAAAAGATCTAAATGACCCCACAATCCCCCTACTGGGACTATACCTGGAGGAACTCATATGACCCCACAATCCCCCTACTGGGACTATACCTGGAGGAACTCAACCCAATCTATGAAAAAGATACCTGCACATGCCTGTTTATTGCAGCATTATTTACAATAGCAAAAACATGGAACCAACCGTGCAGCCCATTAAAAAAAGGACTGGATAAAAAAAGTATACTACATGTACATGATGGAATATTCTGCAGCCATAAACAAGGACAAAATTATGAACTTTGCAGCAACTTGGATGTACTTAGAGGCTATAACACTGAGTGATCTATCATAGAAACAAAGAACCAAGTATCAAATGTTCTCAGTCATAAGGGGACCTTGAACAACTATTGTAATACTATAAGAAAGGGATTGGCAGCCAGGCTCGGTGGCTCAGTCTGTAATCCCACGCCTTTGGGAGGCTGAGGTGAGTGGA
>NW_007247696.1:523903-540301 GCF_000164805.1 Carlito syrichta | reverse complement strand
GGAAGGCTGAGGCGGAAGGATCGCTGGAGCCCAGCAGGTAGAAGTTGCAGTGGCCGGCAGCGGCCACTGCACTCCAGTCTGGGTGACAGAGTGAGACTCCAACTCAAAAAAAAAAAAAAAAGAAAGGGATTGGCAGTAGTTTGAAACTGCCAGGGGAGAGCACACCTCATTAACAAGGGTCCTGCATAATGAACATTTGTATACCTAACCCTGAATTGTACCCCACATATAAAAAATTTTAAAAATTAAAAATAGCATTAGCTGCTCTTGCAAGACAAATTATTGGATCTTGTTTTCAGACCTAGAGATGTTAATAAGAAATAGTAATGTATCAAAAAAGAGAAACAGTAATATATCAAAAGGTGTTGGGGGAACTATATCATCATCGAATATCCTGTATCCTACAAGAAAAATGGTAAATATATAGGTAAATGGGGAAAGAACAAGACAACTCAGGTAGGTGAACAACTTTTAGAAACACTATGAACATAAGATTTCTGATTATTTTCTACAGACCTTAAATAATGAGATGACAACCATATCCTTCAATCAAAGCTATTTCCAGCACAAGAACAAAAATTTCCTTTTCCTCTTGGACATCTCTGATGAGAAAGATGAGCACTGTTTTTGGACATAGTTTCTGTGGTCTCTAATCACAGTATTAAAATGTACTGAAATTGCTTACCCTTTACAATTAGAACAGTAATGATTAAACAAAATGGGTTTTTCTATACAATCTATGTATCTGTTTGTTTGTCTTATGTTTAAAAATTAGCCAGAATTTGAAACTCATATAATCATATTCGGACTTTTCTATCTAACCCAATGTGGTTTGCAATTTTCATTTCTGGTACAAATACATGACAAAGACTTTCTCTACCTTGGTTTTGACTGTTCAGAGTTTGTGCCCTCTACAGATGGAGACCCAAGAGTGGCCAAAGATGGCAGGGTATCCACCTAATAAACAATATTGATCATACACAAGTTAATGATCTCAGGCTTATTTCTTTTCCACAGAGTATGAATAAGATAGCAGTAGACAACTGTTAAATAATCTGTAAAATATATCAGATTATTCCCTCTTTTTTTCCTCAAGACTGCTACACCTACCCACCACATATGTCCTTTGTCCCATTCTCCTCTTGTCTGTTCTTGCTTCAACAACTTCAAAGACTTCATAGCTGCATCCTCCAGTAAGTCTACAAACATCTTCAAGCGTGCATTACATTAAAAAGAAAAAACCCTTTCACTTCTTTTTCTATTAAATTTTGATTCTATTTGTTGAAAGGATAGGCTGTTCTCATAATACACAGCATATTATATTGAAATGATCTATGTGTGTATCATCCCTCTCAGGCAGCAAGTTTCTTGAGAGCAAGGACTAGGTCCCATTCTGGGGTCTCTAGCAGCTAGAATGGTTTCTCATTACACATCAGATGCCCAATAAATCATGTGTGAACTAAATTGAATCCATCATCTGCTTATCTTTTATTACTTAAAAATACGGTTCCTGCACTCAGAACTCTACTGAAGGTTAACCAATCAAACAATCCTTTCTCTTCTCTTAGATGCTTCAACCTTTTGGCAGACTTTCACAGTTCAAAACCATGGACTTTGGAATAGAACAGACCTAAATACAAATTGCAGCTCAGTTACTTTCTACTTGATGACTTTGGACACGTTATCTAACCTCTCTGAACATCCATTTCTTTGTATAATTTGTCACAATATGTCTCTAATATAATGCCTGGTAAGATTAAACAACATTGTGTACATCCAGATCTAGATATATAGTAGGCACTCAATGTGTGTTAGGTCTTTTTCCCCTTCCTCTTCTCCTCTTCCTTTTCTACAATGCCATAGTCTATGATATTCCTCCTTCCTCATTGTTATACTCTTTCTTTGTAGCTTCTCAGACATCTCTGTTACTATTCTAATATAGATTCCAAGAGTCTGTCATTCCTCATTATTTCATTCTTTACATTCTCTCCCTTAATAATCCCAGCCAATCCTTTGAATTTAACAATTGCTTTTACATCTACTTAGTCAACTCCAAATCTCTCCCCAGCACTCCCCTTGTGATCCCCTACAGCAGGCTAGCCATCTGCTGAATGCTCACAAGTTCAAACACTACATTTCCCACTTTAAATATGCCACTGTCCCCATCCTTCCAATATGCTTGTCTTCTTATGTTTTGTATTTTGTTAATAATATCACCACTTACAGAGTCAAACAAACCAGTAGTCTGGGAAACTTCCTTGACCCCCACCTCCGACAACACAACTCTGACATCCTAACTCTGCTAATCAAACGCTCTAGCTCTAATGGCCTACAATGGAGTCTGAACTCCTTAGTTTGGCATTCAAAACTCTTCATAGTCTGTTCCTCATTTGGGCTATTTCAATCAGAGTTTTTCTGACTCACAGATTCACCTTATGCTTCAGCCAAGTTCTCAGCACTTCATTAAAGACTCCAGGTGTTGCTAACCTCCTTTCAATACTACAAGCCTTCTTAAATGCCCATCTCCTACTTCCATCTTTTCCAATCCTAGATAACCCACTAGACCAAATATCAATGTCCTTCCTCCATGAAGACTTTCTTGGGTTCCATGGCTAAGAGCTATATCTTCCTCTTCTAAGTACTCAAGACAATTTAGCAGATTCCCTCTTAGAGTATTTATTGTATATCAAATAATAGTTATTCTTGTTCATTTATTTTACAGCCTTTTAGCCTACACAGTCTTTCTCTCTCCTCCCATCCCTCTCAGTTCATTTCTACTGCCTCCCTATTTTCACATCCTTCTATAACTTGGAGCAGAATTTGAAGTGGCTTTAAAAATTCAGACAACCAGGCATATTAAATAAGTAATCTTAAATGTATATGCAAAATTAATTCAAAAAGTTTTCCAGGTCATAGTTGAACACTATGTCTAGAAAAGAAAGTTGTACCTTCATGGTCAAGACTTTGAGAGGTACAATTCTAAATCGCAGCTACGTTCCGAGTGGTAAAATCACTGGAAATCTGATCACCAGATAAGTGGTTACTGTATAACCAAAGGCTTCTTGCCAAAGATTTATAATTAGCAACAGAATCGGCTGGCATTACTAAACTATATTTCATTTCTTTAATCTCTTTTTCCTCCCTTTTGTTTTACTCCTCCCTGTTTGTAACTGATAGAGCCAGATGATCAATAATCTTTCTTTCACCAACTCTGATCATCATCTTTGCTACTGCCTGGATGCTATTATTCACTTTAATACATTAATCCTTTGGTTGAAATTCTTAAACCACAATTCCTTATTAAAGGACCATCTTAGTATATACATGCTGATAGCAGCGGGTCTGATATTTCAAAAATAAATCTGAATGAAGTTTCTCTTTCCCCAAAAAAATTTGAACTGAAGAGAAGAAGATATATAGAGAGAAATATTTCAGCTCATCAATACAATCCAAGATATGGAAAGAAAATTGAATCTTATTACATAAATTAGAGAACAGGAAAATTTCACCTTGTGATTACAATTAGATGTCATTGAATGACAAAGTGCTGAGAAATATTGTAGCATTTTATTGAATCTTACTCTCGTTATTATTTGAATGAGAAATAGAACATACACTGTACTGGTTAGCAGACTAAACCTTTGTACAATGCTGTAACCTTTGGTAGAGCCCAGTGATTTTTGTTCCCTTTCAGAAAGACATTAAAGTGACAATGTGGCAGGCCATTTTTTCCACCACACACACTAAAACTAGTGTGCGTGCAGCAGAGCCCTGCCAAAGCACGTTGCATTCATACAAAGATCTATACAGATCTTAATCATAAAATAATCCATTCTGTACTCTGTTTTCATGACATTTATATGAATCTGGCCACAGCCTCATCAAGTAGTTCACAGAGGAAAATTGTTCTATTTATGTGGTCAAGACAGGGTGGACTTGATTTTCAAGCAAAGGGAGACAGAAGAAATATCCAATTTTTCGTAGTCACAAATCTGGAACTCAAAAGAACTATTTTACACCATTTTGTAACTATATTTGTAACAGAGGATCAGAGCAGATGAGATTCTCTTTCTCTGTCCCCTGTCAGTAGTAAAGTCAAATATCGATATTTCTGAAACTGAGAGACTGAGCGAAGACACCTGGAAATACTTTTCTCTTTCTTTTCTATTCAATTGCAAGAGGCAAAAAAAATGGATGTGTGGGTAAAAGTAGAAAGGAAACTTTCCAATGTGCATCTGCTTTAATTTATTCTTGCCTCTGCATTTTAAGAACTAATAATTTTTCAATTAATTTTTCCAACTTTTACTCTTTTTTTCTTTTTTGGATATATCGCATTCACACACAAAAAAAGTGACCTCTGAAAATGTGTTCAGACTCATCTGCCCTTTTTTTCAAGTTTGTGATAATGGCTAAGATGAATCTATATGCTGAATACGAAACAATAATTATCTGGACTTTATTGAGACATGTAGAAATAAAGACAACTGTTTTTCTTTTCCTATAATATCTCTTAGAAATTTAATTTTCCAGGTAAAGTATGTAAGTAAGTAATCTGGGCAAAAATTTCTCACTGGTATGCTGACAATATTTCATTCATTTATACCATGGTCCATTTACCCATGGATAATAGGTCTGGATTCACTAACAATGTTCCATGTAATTTTTGTTTGTTTGTTTGTTTGTTTGTTTTAAAGATGTGGAGTACATTTCAGGGTTAGGTATACAAATGGTCGCTGTGTAGGTAAAGTTTAGACCTCACTTTGGCCCCCACTATTTTAGTTTTTATGTCATAACTTATAGCTCTCTTAGATGCTATACTTATTTCCTCAAAGTAAGAAACTAGACTCTGATGATATAAATCTTGCATTTATGATAAAGATATGAGTTCGAGTTTCCTGGTTGCCTTAAAGACACCATTACTTATGAGTCTGAAATAATTACAGAAAGATCCAGGATCATATATAACAATCAGACACTATGTGACCCCAGGAGCCACATCAAATGTGGACATTTTTGTAGATGTTTTATCAGGAAATAAAACTATTTTTCTTTTCCCTTTCCAATAATAATGAACAATCCCCCCTTCTTTTAGAACAAAGAGAAAGTGCCAATAAGTGTAATACTGTTGTAAGAAACTGAATTAATGTGAATAATGATGTAATGATTGATCCTAATTAAATAAGGATAACGTTCAGGGTGTCCTTTTGTTCTTTTTTCAGAAAGCACTAGTATTTAGGTAACATGCTATGCACTGCTTTCTTTCTCTAGCCACCCCTCCCCTAAATAAATGACAGCATAAATAGACACATAAACTCTATATGAATCATTAGTCTGTGAGATACTGTTACCCTGAGGCTGCTGTAACTCACATACAGTCCCTTCCTTCTATTTCAAATCTTTTAAATATTTTCTTTTCAAATACTTATAAAAGCACGTATGGTTGAAATAAAAATAAAGCACATACAGATGATATTTTTAAGCACAGCATTCTCATACCAGAAGGAAAGTAGTCAGGCATGTTCTCTTTCTCTGGGTCCAATATATGTTCAGGGAAAATAAGAGCTTAAAAGTGGCGAGGACCAAGAAGGGATAGTAGCTACTTTAAGGTGTTGCAACTGTTATTTAGAAAATAAATGACATCTTTTATGCAGTCCCTCTTCCTAACTTAAAGTTTACCATAGAATGCGCATTCCATTGTTAGAAGTGTGTGTGTGTACAAGTGTATTTCCCATGAAATCACTATGTGAAGATGAGAGACTGTTGACAAATCTTCAACAACCTGAAAATATGTTATGATTTTTTAAAAATCCCTTTTATGAAAAAAGTACTGAATAGCTTGTCCTGAGATTATCTGTTTATCAATGTCAATGTAATATCTTATGATTAACCCTAAACGAGAGGAAACAATCTTTAAGGTAAAGACTGTCATAAATCTACAAATCCAACACTTCAAAGCCTATATTTTCTTTTTTTTTATTTTTTGAGTGGGAGTCTCACTCTGTCGCCCAGACTGGAGTGCAGTGGCCGCTCCCGGCCACCGCAGCCACGACCCGAGGGGCTCCGGCGATCCTTCCGCCTCAGCCTTCCGAGTAGCCGGAATTACAGGCATGCGCTACCACGCCCGGTTGATTTTTTGATTTATTGTAGAGATGAGGTCTCCCTGCCCAGGCGGGTCTCGAACCCGCGGGCTCAGGCAATCCACTCACCTCAGCCTCCCAAGGCGCGGGATTACAGGCTGAGCCACCAAGCCCGGCCAAAGTCCATTTTCTGAAGATGAAAGATTGCCTAGTAAGCAAGTATTATCCCTCACACTACACGTCTTTTCCAAAGTTTTAGGATGCCTGCTTTCTAGTGATAGTTAAGACAAATCCTAACAGCAAGGCTAGAGACTTCAGAATGTAACAAGGAGGCTGAGAACATACCTGGCTTTTTTTTTTTTGTCTTGCAGAACAATGATAAAATCCTGCAAGACTTCTTAAGGACAACAAGAGCACTTACTAGTGGTTTTTTGTTTGTTTGTTTGTTTTTTCTGACCTGGCAGATATCCATCTCCCTAAACTGCACTTTCCTTGACAACATTGAGATTTAAGGGAGTGACATTCTTTCTGTATGAAGGACTATGTGTCAAATGTGACTTGACCACCTCATGAAACTAGTCATAATGAAGACAAAGAGTGCAAAGTAGGAGCTGGGTTAAAAGAATAGCCCCTAGGCTGCATTGATAAATGAAATCCAGGCATTGAACACATCTTCAGATTGCAACAGAGAGAATTTTTCTGGAACAAGAGAGCAATTGTGCAATAGAGTCACATCATAATATACATTTAAGTTACGTGATCATCACTATACACAAGTTGGCCCAAAAGATAAATAAATAAGCAGGACTAGATCTGTTTATCCAACAAGGCGATTCTGCCAGGTAATCCTACAGAATGAGCATGAAATAAGAGACATGAAGCCAGTCTTCAGTCAGTCCAGTTCTCATATGCCTCTCCTATATTACACACCTTCCATCACTGAGGGTGATGCTAGTGTTTAGAGATAACCATTCTTTTCTACCACATGACCCTAAATACAGGACTAACAACTATATTTATGTTAAATCAGGAAAAAAAATCATTCTATTCCAGAATTGGAAGGAAATCTTGTTGCTTTGGACTTATTAAGCAAATAGAATCCACGGTCTCCAATGCGGCAGATTTCTAAGGAAAGATTCTTAAGGTAATTTAGTCTAATAAAATTTTCTTCTTATATTCTGACTTTAGAAACTAGTTCCCAAATCCATATGCATCTCTGTACATCGGGGTTTTTTGTTTGTTTGTTTTTGTTTTTTTACATAAACACTTAACATTGCCAAGAGAACTGATCCCTGGTACCCATTAAAGAAACCAACTGGCAAAACAAAAAGACTTTAATGAGTATCTACAGTATGCCAAGCTAGATGCTATGGGCAATAAAACAAAACATACTGCATTATATCAATCTTCAAGTAACTAAAAAATCATGCATGAGTAAAATTACAGAGACCAGACCAAGATTTTTTAGTATATAACAATCATGAACATTTGTATTCTATGATTAAATTTTAGAAAAATTGAAGGGAAAAATATTATGAGTGTGATATGCAATAATCCATATATATATAGGTGTTGCTTGAGATGAGTATTTAAAGAGAAGGTATGGATTATATAGAAGGAATGAGGTTCAAGGTTAAGGAAACTACTGCATAGTTAAATGGTCAATTAGGTCAAAATAAATCATCACAGTTCATAATAATTTCCTAGCACCCAAGTAATGATTTTTAAAAAGCAGGGTGACATATTCAAATAGAACAAACTTGTAGTTCATTATATTTTGAGATTCAAACAGGAAGTTTTGAAAACAATATTAGAATATACTCTGGCTTTCACAGAAACCACCAGTTTGACACATTGCATAGATCAACAATGGTCCTTAGGATTTTCAGCAGTAAATTAGGGACTAGTCCAGCCTACATACAGGGAAGGTATTTTGGGTCACAGTACAAAGACTGCAGTTCAACATGGAAGTCTTGAAGCAGATAAAGGCCCTGTATTTGCATGCACTATGAAAATCTTATTAAAAATTTTTAAAAACCCAAGATCAAAAGAGACTATTCAAAGGCAATCACAAATTTCTATTATATTGAAAGGAAGCTCAAAAATGAATAAACAGATGAAAACAACAGTATTACAAGGCTGTTTTCATTTTGAAACACTTTTCAACCACAAAAAATTACCAATGACCAAGCCCAAGATCTACATAAAAATAAGTATGGCCATGGCACTATTGACAACACGTTTTTCTATCTTTTCTTACAAACACATATTTACCTTTCATATACCAAAAAATACAGTCAACTCAACATTGTTACAGATGTAAGTTAGTGCAAGTTCTATTAACTATGAACATACGGAAATTTGTAGACAGCAGAGTTCGCTAATGTGTAGTTATCCCTCCAAAAAACAAGATTCTGAAGAAGCTCTGATTGTTGTAAAATAACAATATCTGGGAAGCAACAGGCCATTAGAGATATTGTAGCAAATAGAAATGAAGGTATGTTGTTTTGATCAGAGCTACCCTGATACCCAAAAGGCAGAGAGACAGACCTTCAAACTAAAAACTCTACAATCAGCAGCAAATCACAGACAGTCTACTGAAGCAAATAGACATGCAAGGATTGATTGCAGTAGCCTACATCACTCTTTCTGAGATTAATGCCCATAAAGATAGCAACATCGTCATCAGTGTCATCTTACAAACAAAGGACCACAGTATACAGAGAACAATATTAATTATTGTCAAAATCACTTGTGCACTCAGCAATTTCAATAGGAACAATCAGTTTAAGTGGCAGTGGCAACTTCTCAACATAAAATACACTTGCTGCAATCCAAACTGGATTTAAAGGGAGGTGAGCAACTGCTTTAGTTGTTTAATCTGGTTATATTTAAGCTAAAGTAGTTCACATTTTTAGAATGAACGAATCAAAGGCATAATTGTTTATGTCATCTGCACAGCAATTTTACTCCTGAATGCATTGTTTTAGGCAGGAATTAATAAAAATTGCATGCGCTTCAGGTGCTGGGTAGATCACCCTTTTCCACATAGCCCAGCCTGAAGCTGTGAATGCTCCTTTTCTTATTATCAGTTAATAATTCTCTCTCATTGAGGCAAATTAGGAACTTGACTGTGTTAGAGAGTCCAGAACACTGCTAGAGGCAAAAGGGGGCTAAATGGCAGAAATTCCTCTCTGAGCAAGATGCATGAAGCACGACATTGTGTCCACCACAAAAGCCGCTCTGTATTTTTGATCCTTTCTAATTTAATTAGCCCAAGAGGTAGCGCATTAATTTGCCAAGAATTCTTCTGATGCGAAAGCTGCCCTTATTGCAATGAAGGGAAAAAATAACCTGCGTGCTACAGTGGCATGCCAGTAATGAAAGGGGGTTATTTTTGTGTTACAAATGGCATTGCAGGGTTACAAGAGACCTTTAAACCTTTTTATCTCTGGTTAGGTCATATGTAACACAGTGCAACACAAAGCCCTAATTAACCAATTCTGGTCCAGAAATCTTTCAGAACACTTAAGAGAGTTACCCAGTTAGAACCCAGGTCAAACACACTACTTTGTTTTGCATTTAAAACCTGGAAACATCTTCTGGTTATATATTAAAATATAGAACAAAAAGAATCATCAATAGACAGTTCAGTTACTCCGTGGACTTTGCACACTAGATATTTATTCTGGTCTTTGTTTTCTTTCTGTTTAATGATACTCTTTATGTGGGCAAGCTGGAGCCTTGAAGTCCCTTAGAAGGTCCCTTGGTTCTTTATGCTGTATTTGTTTGGTAAATTGTCTCCATGTTAATCTGCTTCATCAAATACTTGGAGTCAGTTTTGAAAAACTTTGATCAGATCTACCACCACCATGCTTCTTCACCATGTGCTTCTGATATGTGCCCATGTACTCAAATGGGTCATTTACTCATTAAAGACCAAGAAACATGCATCCTACCATGATAAGTCCTCCTCAATACTTTGAACTATAATTAAGCCTATGTAATCATGTCTCCTGCATGCAGAATTATTTCTTTCCTAGAAATCACAAGATCCTGTTTAGGGACTTTCAACACCCTTGTCGTTTTCCCTCACCACTTTCCAACTCTGCTGCCTGAAGGTGGCTTGTAAAAACACTCCAGAAAATCTGGGGATTATTACATTTTACATTTAATTCTCCTGTCCTTTTAATAAAAACCAGTGGAAGACAATAACTTTAAAGTAAGGCACTGATATTTTCCTCCCGGCTTCTGGCTAGAAATCAGTGAATTAAGGAGTAGTGGCATTTAGCGTATTTTTGGCTATGCATTATGGATACCTAGAGGCATCACAAGTGGCCTGTTTATGGCATAAGATTTAGTAGCCAAACCGAGAAGAGGAAATTAGCATTGTCAAGACATAGGGCTGGATCCAGGCAGGAGGGAGTGGCCAGAGGTGAGAGGGCAGAGAGTGGAGGAGAGAGAAGAGCAGTTGGAGAAAGAGAAGGATCTTTTTAAAAAGCAACTCAATGGGCAAGAGAGAGATTTTTTTTTAAGTGAGAAAAGAAAAAAACAGTAATTGGGTGTTAATTGCAAGGGAAGGAAAGAGGTTGGAGGGAGAATTAGATTAAAAGAATCTCTTAGTCCAGCAACATTTTCTCATGGACAACAGTATAAAACAGTCTGGTTTCTTAAAACAGAGATAGTTCTATCAAAATATCTTTAATTTTTTTTAAAGTAACACACTTCCAGATATAAATACTTTTTAGATTTATACTGGATGTATACATTAATTTTTTAACTAAAAATTTTTATCTTTTATAAAATTTTTGTTGATTCTGTTAAAAAATCAGTATCTACTTAAATAGTCAAATGACAGTTTTCTTACTTGAATTAAAAAGTGTGTATGTAATATTATTAATATCACCACATAGGAGCAAGATAACTCAACTGAGAATGTGCTTTTATAGATAGATATTAAACTGTTCTGAAGTTTTCCAGGTTGTCCAAAAGATTTGAAAGGGTAAAAAAGATTTTTTAATACACAGTAAATACTTCTGAAATAGTGAATTAAAATGAAAAACAGATGATACATTTATTCAGCTTTTGGCTTCTGTAACATCAAACAGCACATTTTCTTCAAATGGTTTCATCAGTGGACCGGGAACCTCTTAAATTGATTGACTCAAACATGTCACTTATTTGATGATTGGAGGTTTATAAAATAGTCTCTACTTTTTTTCATCTTTCGGCATGTTATGTATCTCCCACAATAGATTAAAAGGCAGCATCCAGTCTCATGCTTTCTCTACAGATAATTTGAAGTTTCCAACTAAAATGAAGATACAAAGTAAAATGAAATATTTGATTTCCATTAAAGAGATACCTTGGAATTTGAAGTTAATTGTTTTTATTTTTTTTTAATATTGATAAAGGCAATTTAAATATTACCTACAAAAAGAAAAAACTGAACATTATGCTTTTTAGAGGGTGATATGCAGGCATGCAAACTTATTTAAAGCAATAAAAATGATCAGCCTACCCAAATTTGAGAGGAAAAAAATGGCAAAAATCATTATTTTGAGCCAATGCTTAATAAATGGTAAGAAACTACGTTTAGTAATGTAATAAAATAGATGTTTTCTGTCTGAATTGCATATACCTTTATAATCTCAGACAACACAGCAAAACTGAAACAATTGACGTATGCCTTATTTCAAGATAAACCCATTTCCCTTTGATCTCAATTCATGCTTTCTAAAATACCAAGAAGCCCACACCAGGTTACTCAGGTCTGAAAATGTATATATTTCTGAGAATGCATATGTCCCTGGAAATCTGTTGATATTTAAATTATAGCCCTCTGTAGCACTCTCAGTTGGGGAAAGTTGAAGAGGAACTAACAAAGTAAAATCCTTCCTGGAGAGAAAGGAAGAGTAAAGGGAAAAAAGCAAGAAACAGATGTCTCCCAAGCATACTAGAAATAAGAAAGGGCATTTAATCACCTATTCTTGACCATTTAGTTTGGGCCTGGGATGAATGCCCCAATATCCAGTACATCAAGCAGGCTCACAGTCCAAGCAGATGACACACTCAAGCTTGGAGAATGGACTCCTTACAAAGGTGTATGCAAGGAAACTACCCAGAGGTGGGATGTACCAGGACAAGCGACAGCAGAGAACAGGTAGACCTGAAGCCTGAAGAGCCCAGGGAAAGAATGGTTACCACAGGCCACAGAGGGCTGTATGCAAAGGGCCACTCACTCCACAGGGACTGTGGCTTTGTGAGGGGTCCCAGTTAGCCCATAGCTACTCAAAAGAGTAAGAACAAATACTCTGATCCCACAGTCCTTTCATGCTCTGTTGTACCACAGTTGTCAGTCTTTGGTGAAGCCCCATCAGAAGGCAGAGGGCAGCACCTGGAAAAACCCTCCCAGGCAGAGAGTGGATTGGAAGGGCAGTCATAAGGTATAGGTATAGGTAGCTTTCAATTTCATTGTGAAGAAAAGACTTTCATTAACATTTCACAAAACGTTAATGACCTTAGAAAACAAACAACAAAAAATGGTGTCTTTTTCAGAAAAAACATTTGACAGTAGTCTGGGATAAAAAATTAATATGTATATAAATACATACAGAATTATCTTCAAAAGAAAAATGGAATTATAAAACTAAAAATATTAAAATATATAACATTATAGTAATAAAATATACGAGTACATAAATTTTAAGGTAACTTTAAAACTCTGCTACCAGTTTCCAGTCTCATCTTCTCTGCTATTGAGAAATACCATCTATCCAGTTATTATAACTATGAGCTAAGGTAAAAGAATTAGTAGAAAAAGAAAAAGTAAAATGAGAAAAGATAGGTGACTAAGAGAAAAAACAAACTGAAACATGGTTCTTTCTATTTTCCTACCTTTTCCTGCAAAACAGCCCTGGAAAATGTGTTAACTTCTAGAAGTTGAAATCCAAGGATCCCTTGAATATAAACTGCTCTCTAGGCCATTTTAGAGACAAAACCTTTTCCTCTGGACAAACATCTCTCTCACCCAACTTTTAAAATAATCTTAGGAAGAAGACACCTATAAATATAGAAGTACCATCCCCTAGTCAATGGGAAATGAAGGACATTGGAAACCTATTTCCACAGTTAGTGAAGCTAAGTCAGATCTAGATTTCTATTCACCCATTCCCCTGCTTTCCTCACCTTTCCATATCAGTGGCTGAAGATACTTTGGAGACAGGAGGAATCCAAGGTCACAGTCATCTAGAGACAGGCTTTATGTATGTAAACTTGGGCCAGTTTCTGTGGAACACTTTCCTGACACTGCCAAGCACTCTCCTCACCTGTGCAGAGGATAGTTACTAGCACAACTAAAAACAGATGAACTATTTATTCTCTGTCCTGTCATACTGAATACTGGCTTAAGTGTATCTTTCTTCCTTTCTTCCTTTTTTTTTTTTTTTGAGTTGGAAAAGGATCCAGCGATCCTTCTGCCTCAGCCTTCCAAGTAGCTGGAACTACAGGCGCGCGCTACCACCTCTGGCTAGTTTTTGATTTATTGTAGAGATGGGGTCTCACCAAGTTGCCCAGGCGGGTCTCGAACCCATGGGCTCAGGCAATGCACTCACCTCGGCCTCCCAAAGCACGGGATTACAGGTTGAGCCACTGAACCCAGCTCCTTTCCTCCTTTTAGCATGCATTTATTTCACTGATATTTACAAAATATCAATAAGCTAGCCTGTGCAAAGATAAGGTTACAAAATAATCAGTCCCTGATCTTGAGCACCACAAAATGCAGTGAAAGAAAAAGACACAGTATCACACTGTCCTTTCCCACGTCCCAGGAACACAATACAGCATATACAGCACATATATGTACCACAGGCATACACACACACACACACAGAGAGAGAGAGAGAGAGAGAGAGAGAGAGAGAGAGAGAGAGAGAGTCTGGTTCTGAAATACCTCCAATCTCTTGGGAAAAGATCCCCCCTCCGTTTACCCACATCGTCTCCTGGCATCTTTCCTATGTCTCCTGATCTTTCATTTCAACAGGTTTTTAAGAATTGAACATATGCAAGGATGCTAAAGCCCACTCAGAATGATAAAGACATAAGCTCGTTCCTGGATGAGGGTTAACAGTGGTAGGAGTTTGTAATCAGCTCTAGAAGAGACAGAAGGAAGTAAATAAAGGGATGATCTATGGAGATGAAATTATAAAGCTGTGGAAGAGACTACCAAGATTCTCTTTAAAGTGATCATCTTTCCAACTTTTCTTTCACTAACATTCAATCCTTTAGAAACAAACAGACCTTAAATTTAAGCTCTTTGGAAATAAATTTTTCAAGGACAAATAATACACAAGAAAATACTTTCTTTGTGTAATCACCTTTTTCAAAAAGCACCTGCTTTAGGACAGAAAACATATTTCTCCAGAGCTATTAGAATCGCCTGGAGAGCTTTAAAACTATCAGGTCCAGGTCCAAACCAGTTCAATTAAGCTAAAATCTCTGGGGGTGAGCCCAGGCATCAGTGTGGTTTCAAATTCCCCAGCTGATACTAATATGCAGCTATGGCAGTATGTAATAAATATATATATATTTAGACATATAATTATTGGTTGTATGACTATCATCCCTCAGTAAAAGAAAACTTCTTAACGATTTTTTTTGGTTTTGATAATGTCATTGTCAAGAATTCTTAATAATAATTTATAGTTATAGTTTTAGAGTCTGTTACAAATAAAGGTAGATATTGAGGATTTTGATAATAACTAGTTTTGAATAAAATACAGATTTTTTTTAAAGCTCAATAACATAATGAGTCTCCTGGAAAAATAGCAAAATCTTTGTAAGCAAATGAAACTTGTGCCAGATAAATGAAGCAAAATTTTCATTCAAGGTACTACATCATACTTCCACTACATCCTCTTTATTCTCTTCTAGTTTGTGATTTGGGTATATGGTACAGGATTTAGGTAGTCTTGCAGTTTGAAGTACAAGTGAGTTTGGGGACTGTGGACTTAGAGGAACTCTAAAATCTCTTTTATCTAAATAGTCAATAGTTTTATAACTGTTTAATTTACAGTTCATTTTAGTAAGTAGTACCTATCACATTCCTGAGTGCATTCATACAATTTAAGCCCCATTGCTAAGCTGGGCCTGTACTATGTGCAGGACAGCTGTGGAAATAAGGAAGGGTTTGTCCTTAGAGGTATCCTTACAAGGTATAGAAACCAAGTTTAGTTCTGGCATATAAACTATCAAAAATGTTCTTGTTAACTGGGCAACATGTTTTCTAAAGGTGCAGAATCCACTTTGTTTCTATCACTTGTCAGAGTTAAGCATAAATAATGTACAAACAAACAAACTGTGCCAGTATAAAATGTAATATTTGTTTATGAGACTCTTCCAGAATCTGACAGTGACCCTCTGTTAACAATATTTAGGCCATAACCATATTGGTCAAATTTTACCAAAAAAAAAAAAAAAAAATGCTTAAGCCTTGGGTAATGTTAAATAGCTTTATCACTTCCCTTGTATCTGGTTTCTAATCTCAGATAGAATCAGACCAGATTACTGATTTTAATGACTGTAATGTCACACTAAGCAAGAAGAAGAATAAACTAAGAATCTGTAATTCAGTAGACTAACATCCTCTTAATCCTGGACTCTCTAGACTTTGGGATTTTATAAACCAGTAAAACATCTCCAACAATGTTAGAAAATAAAACAAATTTACCATTAATTTTTAAATTTTGCCAAGGAAGGACATTAAATGCAGGGAATAAAACCAGATCCACTATTGCTAGTATATCATCCTATCATAGAAACACTAGAATCTGTCCATAAAGGATAATTCTGTATGAAGAATACACTTAGTGAAAATTTTATTTTTTTTAATATCTCATTTCACTGCAATCCAATGAAAATGTCATCAGACTAAGTCCATTGACTGGTATTCCAGAACATTCATAGTTCTAAATGTGTTCTTTAGACTCCTGCCTGGTATCTAGAAATACTCTGCAATTTCATTCATACCTAGGCAAAGCCTCGCTTCCAGCCCATTTAAAGGGCCACAGTGTATTTATGACAAATGTGGAAGGAGTATTTTTCCATCCAATTTAGAATTCACATTTCTACCAGGGCTTGCAATAACATTGGCAACAGTAGAAAAGTCAATTTCCTCAAAGATTACAATCTATGTAAAGTCATAGTTCTGTTTGTTTGCTTGCTTGCATGCTTGTTTTAAATGAAAGCTTAAGCAGCAACTGAAACCCAGAACCTGATTCCTGTGAATCAAAAAAAAAAAAAATGTTGGGGGGAGTGCAAACTA
>NW_007247696.1:503567-523883 GCF_000164805.1 Carlito syrichta | reverse complement strand
CCATATGACCCCGCAATCCCCCTACTGGGAATATGCCCTGAAGAACTCAAATCACTCTATGAAAAAGATACCCGCACATAAAAGATATTTATTGCAGCATTGTTCACAATAGCAAGAACCTGGAATCAACCATGCTGTCCATCAAAAGAGTACTGGATTTAAAAAATGTGGTATATGTACATGATGGAATACTACTCAGCCCTAAAAAAGAACAAAATCATGAATTTCGCAGCAACCAGGATGGAACTAGAGTCAATAATACTGATTGACCTCTCACAGAAACAAATATCTGAGTATCACATGTTCTCACTCATATAGTAGACATTGAACATCTATTGTAATACTATAAGAAAAGGATTGACAGTGGTGGGAAACTATGGGGGGAGAGTGAGGGGAAAGGAGGTGGGATTAATGGTAGTAAATATCTGGGGATGGGGAGACCCTTTATCAACAAGGGTGCCTGAACGAAACATATTTGTATATCTAACCCTTAACTGTACCCCACAATATCAAAATAAAAAATATTGATTAATAAAAAATAAAAATTAAAAAAATAAAAAGAATTCATGGACTGTCTTGTAAGCTTTGGTTTTTCCAAATAGCATTTGATTGTATAGATTTAGCTAAAGTATGGCAAAATTTCCTCATCTTACAAAAGCATTTATTACATGATATTTGGGACAATAGAAATACAAATTATCTTGTTCATGTTCTACAATCACAACTGCAAGACTCAAATCCACTATACCTGAGATAAATTTAGTACTACATAATAAATATACACTACCCAAACTGGGTAGGGTATCTGTGAAACTGCCTGATGATCTTGTTTTTTGATTATTACAGTGACATTCAGATTGCTTATTTCAAAGCAAGCCTTATATTTCAAAAGTCTGGAAATAAGTCATCTGATGTTTGGTTAAAACTTGAGAACACCAGCCCTGGCAATTTGGTGAGACCTCATCTCTACAATAAATCAAAAAAATTAGTCGGGCATGGTAACACGCGCCTGTAGTTCTGGCTACTTGGAAGACTGAGGCAGAAGGATTGCCAGAGTCCAGCAGGTCAACACTGGGGTGACCATGAGGGTGCCACTGCACTCCAGTTTGGGTGACAGAGTGAGACTCCAACTCAAAAACAAAAAAAACAACTTGAGAAGATCTGTCCTGCAATGAACATACTTTAGATTTCAACTATAAATTTTAAGTTAACTGTAAATTAACTAAGTTAATTATAAACCAACTTTTTATTTATTTTAATTTTTACATTTTTTATTTTTATTATTTTCAGTTTTTCTTACACTACTTTGATCTCTAGTAAAAGAGCAAAAGTAGTTTTATTGGTTCTGTTAATAAATGTTTATTCCTCTTTTTCCTAAATTTCTTTTTTTATATATATTTTAGTTTAAAGATGTGGGGTATTATTCAAGATTTGGTATACAAGTTGACATTGTACAGGTAAAGTTTGGGCTCCCTTTGGACCTCACTTTGCCTGGTTTGAGATCAGGTACCCTGGTTGATGTGTCCTCCCCATTCCCACACCCTGGCAGTATCCCACTACTGCCAGTCCCTTTCTTCTAGTATTATTGTAAATGTTCAGGGTTCACTTATGAGTGAGAGCATGTGGTACTCTGTTCTTTGCTTCTGTGACAGATCACTGAGTATTATAGACTCTAAATCCATTCAAGTTGCCACAAAGTCCATATGTTTGTCCTTCTTTATGGCTGCATAATATTCCATTGTATATATGTACCACATTTTTTTATCAGTCCAGTTTCGATGGGCAGCATGGTTGGATCCATGTTTTTGCTAGTGTGAATAGTGCTGCAATAAACATGCAGGTGCAGGTATCTTTTTTGTAAAAGGATTTGAGTTTCTGCAGGTATATTCCCAGTAAGGGGATTGTTGGGTCATATGGAAGGTCAATTTCAAGTTATTTTAGAATTCTCCAAACTGTTGTCCATAGAGGGTAAACTAGTTTGCATTCCCACCACCAGTATAGAAGGGTTCTTTTTTCTCCACTTCCTCACCACCATCAATTGTTGCTTGTTTTACTAATGATGGCCATTCTTACTGGGGTTAGATGGCATCTCAATGTGGTTTGGATCTGCATTTCTCTGATGATTAGTGAGGTTCAGCACTTTTTCATATGTCTGTTGGCTACTTGTATATCTTTTTTTGAGAAGTGTCTATTCATGTCTTTTGCTCGCTTTTTAATGGGGCTGTTTGTTTGGTTTTTTCACTTTCAGGACATGTGAGTTCCCTGCAGATCCTGAATGTTAGACCTTTGTCAGATGTACAGTTGGCAAATATTTTTCCCCATTCTATGGGCTATCTCCCCACTCTCATGATAGCTTCTTTTCCTTTGCAGAAGCCTCTAGATGTGCAATTATATCAATAGATATATCAGATTGGTATCCCAGAAGAAGAAAGGGAAATGGAGAACACTTGAAGCAAGTATTCCAGGAGGCTATCCAAGAAAACTTTCCCCATCTCACCAGAGATGTGACCATCCAAACACAAGAGATACAGAGAACCCCAGCAAGACATCAAATGAGAAGACCAACCCTTAGACACAAAGTAATTCACCTATACAAAGTAGGTACAAAAGAAAAAATCCTAAAGGAAACAAGAGAGAAAGCTCAGACTACCTACTGGAGAAAACCAATCAGAATAGCAGAAGACCTATGGGCAGAAACACTACAAACTAGAAGGGACTAGAATCCAATATTTATTTCTTAATTAATCTGTTTCTGTTCTTTTTCAATAATGACCTCAAGCTCTCAGAAGAATTTCTCCCAATTTTCCAATGCCCTATATCCATGGTTATCTCAGACTTTAACTTCTCTGAAATAATTTACAAAGAATAAAAGGAATTCAGAATGGTTCATATTGAAAGGAAATTTTTCAGGTTGCTTTTCCCTCCTCTAATGTTAAAGACATAACTAAAAATGATGAGAAGACAAGAACATAAAAAGAAAACTCTCTCCGGAACTCTGTAGAAGCAGCAGGAAGAACTGTGTAAGCAAAGAGTATTGGCTAAATGACATTTACATTTTATGTGGGTTAGCTACCTGAAACACAAAAATTATAAATAAATAAAAATTAAAGTCAATTTTAAACTTTCATTTGAAATCCAAGTCAAAGGATTTGTAGCAAGGTACCTTATCTAGAAAAAGAGTATCCCAGATTTACAAATTTTTAGTAAACCAGGACTCTGTCTTAGTACATTTGTGCTGCCTGGAACTGAGTAATTTATTTAAAAAATGAAAAATCAGTTTCTCACAGTTCTGGAGGATAAAAAGCCCAAGATCAGGATAGCAGCTGGTGAAGTGTCTGGTCAGGACCTGATCTCTGCTTCCTAATGAGCACTTTGTTACTATGTTCTCTGAAGGGGACAAACACTGTGCTATCACATGTGGAAGGTTGGAAAGGCAAAAAAAAAAAAAACCCTGGCTAGTTCCTTCCACCCTTTTATAAAACACCAATGAGAGCAGAGCCCTCCTGGCCTAATTATCTCCTAGTGACCCACCTCTTAACATGATTGCATTGGGGATTGAGGTTTCAGTATGAATTTTGGAACAAACATTCAACCCATAGCAGACCGTCTCTACTGTTCATGCTAAACAAAAAGCAAGCTGATAAGCATCAATGTGCCTCAGTCAAATAGAACCTAAGAAGAGGCACCTTAACAACAATGCTTATTCTTAGCTTCCTCTATCTATTTTTCCATCTCAGTTGTTCTCAACATTCCTTACTTCTTATGATTGGCTGAAATAGAATTTTAACCTGCTAGCATACCAAGGATTATTGAATGTTGATTCATGCAGTATTCTTTTAAAAAACTATTTTCAATATTTGAAATGCAGATTTAATTTTGAAAAATTCAATATAAAATAATCACACAGTGTATCAGAGAAGGCATATATAGCCACTTAAAGAAGAAACAGCTCCAAATTCTACAAGATTTGATTGTACTTGAATTGACTATATTAACAAAGATAAAGAAAACATGTGCATTCAAAAGTCAGCCATCAAAAGATTTAAAGAAGAGTCACAGAGGTACATATTGGTAGACCCACCCAGACCTGTATATGAGAGGCAAATTCTTAGCCAAAAACTTTGAATTGTTTTCTATTGTGGAAGTAGATACACCAACTTAAATGTATTTACTATTCACTTCTTTGTATTTATTTTCTTATTCAAGGTTCACCAAACACACTTCTGTTAATAAATTAGATATCTGTGTAGGGCTGCCCAAAGTGAGTGAATGTGTTTATCAGACCATGGGTTGCAATTTTCACTCTAAATTAATAAGATGGTATTTAAACTGATACTTTCCATATCAGTCATCCAGAACAATGGATCTACTCTTGGAGTGCAACTGAAATAAACCTTCTAAGGGTGAGAAGCTAAGGACCAGACTATTTTCTTTTCTTGTTTCTTTTTCTTTTATTTATTTATTTATTTATAGAGTTGGAGTCTCACTCTGTTGCCCAGGCTGGAGTGCAGTGATACACTCATGGGCACCCTAGCGTCGACCTGCTTCCTTCTGCCTCAGCCTTCCAAGTAGCCAGAACTACAGGCACATGCTACCACATCCAGCTAATTTTTTTGATCTATTGTAGAGATGAGGTCTTGCCAACTTGCCCAGGCTGTTCTCAAACCAGTGGGCTCAGGCAATCCCCTCACCTTAGCCTCCCAAAGTGCTAGGATTACATACTTGAGCCACCACACCCAGCCTAGACTATTTTTAATTCACCAAAGGCTTACTCATTGTTGAGACATCTTTGGAGGAGACATCTTTGAAAAACACATCATTAACCATAAACATTATTTTTATCACTTTAAACCTGTTACTAATATAACACAACTTTACAAAGATAGGGAAATTTTACTAAATAGTAAAGTTCAACTCTCCCTTCTGCCAAAGCACCTGTAAAGACATGTTTTGTGTTGTTTTTCTTGAATCAGTATTACTTTTCAATATATGTAGCATGGTGCCCAGAATCAGTTCTCAATAAATTGTTACTTTCCCACAAAAAGATTAGCAGCTTTTAACAACAATATCAAAATTATACCTCATTTCATCAACTTCAGCATATGTCTAAAGGAAAATGAGCCTTTTGAACTATATTGAACTTACATCTTTCCAGGTAGTTTTATTCTTAATTTAGAACATTGGTTTCTAAATGTTAAAACAAAACTAACACTATAAATTAGAAACATTTAAGTGGAAACTCCTATTCTAAGTATGTGAGCTCAGGTAAAAAAAAATGTTATATCCAGAATGGAACTTACTATCAGGAGACATGAACCACTCATAGAGGACTAACACAGAGAACTTTCCAGAAGTGTGTCCTTATTATACCCAAAGTCAAAAAGGACCATAAAACATCTGCCCTAATATCATAATAATTATAGGTAACAGGAATTTTGCAGAAGGATCAGAAAGAGTTTACTGCTGACGTTTTTATTAATATAGAATTTTTTCTCTTATGAACAAGAACATAATGTCCAGAACAAAAGGCATATAACAGAAATTTCTGAATTTGAAAGAATCACCTTGGAACAACTGACTTCAAAAGACAGGGCTCCATGCATTGACTTTTGCAAGTTCTGATTCAGGTTATCACCGCATCAAACTGATGGATGTAGATGGGTATCAGGTCTGATCTGTGATGGGACGGGATTTGGAAGTAGGTGAGACATAACACTAAAATGATTAAACAAAGAAGAGAACCTGTTCTAGACCTAAATCCTGCTCTGTTCACACCTAAGAATTTCATTAGTACTCTAGACAAGAATTAGCAGCCACCATATAATAGTCACTAGCTGTAATGATATATGTTAGTTAAATATACATGAATAAGTATATAAATGTTTGTTATATGGTATGTAATTTAATCTATAACTTAAGATGAGCTTTCTACAAGCTAAAAGCAAACAAGTAATGCACAAATAAATGTAAGATACTCACTGGTGTTATGTAATTTTAAAAAGTATTATTAGAGAAGAAAGTGAACATTCTTTAGATTGAGTGGTCAAGAAAAGCCTGGGAAATGGTAGCTTAGCTGAGTTCTTCAGGAAGTTCAGAGAAAGATCGGGAGAAAAATGATTTCTAGACAGGAGAGATGTAAGAAGTCTCTAAAACAGAAAAACTCAGCCCAGTCAAGGAACTGAGTGTAGGCCACTGGAAAATTGGAAGACAAGAAAGGTGGCTGAAGTGTGGTCACTTCTGGGTAGTGTGATCAGCATGCAGTGGGAGGATTTGGTCAGGTGTTAAACCAGAAAGGACCTTTTGGACCATGGCAAGGTGCTTCAATTTTACTCTTTGCATGATAGGAAACCATTGAAAGAATTTAGGCAGGGGACTAACATAATTTAATCAAGGTGGCTGCTATGTGAAGAATGGATTTATGAGGAGACAAACAGGAAGGCCAATTAGGAATTTATCACAATGGAGATAAACTTTAAAGGAAAAAAAAAAGATGATAACTGATAAGCCTAGAGTAATGGTGGTAGTGATGGAGAGATTCTGAAGGGTTCCCAAGCTCTTCTCAAGATGAAATGGATGGGAGTTTGTTTCAATTAGTTTAAAGGTGAGGAAAACAGCAGTGCTCCCTGGTATCAGACTTGAGCTCTGCAAGGATTGAGAGACATCATCCTGGTTTACTTAGATAGTTCCAAACAAACTGTAGTCTGATGTGACAAACCAGTAAAAAACCATTGCCTTCTGATGCAACTCATTCAGGGACTATTTCTATAAAGTTGTGCACACTCTAAAATAGGCAACAGACTTGAAGAGTGACTTGGGATTGTCTAGTTCTTTGATGACTTCTTTCTCTAGCCTTCTTGCCAGGCTTAAATAACACGAATTGGGTGGGGGGAGATTAGAGAGTTATAAATAAATAACTGCCTACCCCCGCCTAAGTTTGGAACCAGTTGAAAATTAAAAAAAAAAAAAAAAGCCCATCAGCCTAAGATAGATAAGGCTGGTTAGGGAACAAATCAATGGTTAAAATGCTACCTAACAACCCCCTCACACATACACCTTGCTAGTATCCCTCACTTTAGCCTTACCAAAGCACTTCAGGAGAAATGTGTAGATTTTTAAATCAGACAAGTCTACCGAAGATTCTTGCTCTAGCCCAAGGCAGAGAAAGAAGCAGAAATGGAAAATCCCCACTGCTTATCATTTTATATTTTTGCTCCATTCACTTGGTAAAGAAGTACCAGTGGAAGTCAGGTCCTTGTTACCCTCACACAAGGGAATTTGCTTCTGCTGCAGGGAGTACTATGAATATGCTTCACTCTGCTTGCTGGGAACAGCACTGAACTAGAATGAAGATGCAAAATAACCAGAAATATCTTCCTGGTCACACCACTCACGTGCTGTGTATTCTTGGAAAGGGACTTAATTCCTACCGGAGATCAAGAGTGACCATGAAAAAGAAATGTTTTGAAAACCATAAAAGGCATAAATTTCATTCTTCTGAACTGAAAAGTTTGTCAGTGTCACTTCCCACTTTGCGTATCTTGGAAAGTACTCGAGCACCTTCGTGCCCTTCCCTAGATCATTTAAACTTCCAGGTACTATTTCTTCACTTAAATGTCTTCAATCTTTTTCTAAGAAAAGGAATCTTTTCTTCAGATACCATCTGAATGGAAGAACAGTGTGTAAAGTCAACTAACACTAAGCTATCTATTGGGAGGTTGAAGTTCTGAGGATCCTCAGAGAACATCTCAAGACTCCAACAAGAACAGTCCCCTCCTTCCCAACATTCTTTGACCCTGTGGCTGTTACAGGCTCACTTCTCAGAAACAAAGTGACCATGTGTCCAAAGAATTAGGCAGTGGTTCTTCCCTTGATGAGGTATTGAAAGGAATGTATCAATTGCTCATCGATGTCAGGTGGAAAAGTCAAAAGGCAAACAGGTGGGGCATGGAGATGCCCAAAAAAAGACAAAATGATAAAAATTATTAAGGATATGTTTGACTGATAATAAAAACCCTAACAATGCTAAATTTTATTTTATTTCAATTATTAGCCATACGAATGGTTTTTGCACGTTTGTGCTATTTTTATACTATGTACTTACTTTTGACTTCTATGATTGACTAAATTCATACTAATCTAAAGTTTTTTGCTATCCCAAAGGAATAATCTGAAAAAAATCCCAAATTTTTAAAGAGACGTGTAAACATCATGTGGAGTACAGAGGTTTCTGCCTTTCTGAATTCTCATTTTCTTTGAATAATACTTTAGTCCTGTATTGAATTAGGCTGAAATATTCCATTATATGATAAAGCATCATTAACAGAAGTTATACTCTTTTATGTTGTGTTTGCATTTCATTTCCATGCTACTTGTTTAGAAAATAAGTGATAAGTAGAAGCAGAACAGGTATTTGTAATTACTCATGAGTCATTTGCTCTCCCGTAATTTAATAGCCATAGATCTTTAATATTTATAGCACATGTTGAAAGGATTTAACATATGTAGTGATCTTCACCAAGCAACTCTATACTCCTCTTGAATACAAAGATGTAAATGTTGTCACCATTTATTCAACCTGCTAAAAATCTTACTATTAATTCATGTGAATGAGTTTTTCCTCTAAAATTTTAATTAAAATACAAATGCTTTGCACACTTTCTGCAGTATCCTACACACACATTTTTTTAATGCAAACTGATCAGTTGGATAACAGGGAATTTCTTTGTAAGATGTTTTCTCATACCTGAAAATTCCCACAAAGCAGTTATTTCTGTGTGAAAGCTCATTCAAAAGCTAAATGACCAACACACTACAAGACTCTCAGTGGCAATAGTGTTCTCTTTGCATTCCTGGGTATGAAAAAAAAATGTGCTCTTATAAATTTTTGTTAAAAAGGGTTAACTGACCAAACTGGGAGGGAAAAAGAAAAGGAAAGGAGGGGAGAATTGAGGATTTCTGGCCTAGGCAGGTCAAAAATGCAACTGTCCTAGTGAAAGGAGCTGGGAGACCACTGTGCTTGGACAGGACAAGCTCAGGAGACACACAGGATGAACTCTGTGACAATGCACATGCTTGCTGACAGTATATGTGATTTTCTTCAAAGCACACTTTGATCAAAATGCGTACTATCTTCAAGTGTCCTCTTTGTTCATGTTCTAGGAAGAGAGTATTTTAAAGGGAAATTTCTACATTACCCAAAACCTAAAGATATTAGTAAATAATCCCATAGCATTTAGCATGAATTGAATGGAATACAAAAAATGATCTGGATGGCTTTGTTATATCCAAAGGATACCATGTAGTGATAGAGTCTTATATGGGACTCCAACCCCTGAAAATGGGGAAACCAACTATCATTCAGATAGCCACCTACAATAGGTGTAACTTGGAGATGGCAAGACATAATTTTATAGTTAATCATCAACAGCAGACTTTCTGTTGCCATATCAAGCATAATTCCTCATAAAAATATAAAATATTGAAGAAATGTTGGCTAGTGAGGTTCTTAGAGACCTTGTAGGGGCAGGAAAACTATTCGGCAGCCAGAGACTGAATGCCACAAACATAACAGCCCTAGACAAGGGTGGCCAGGCTCTGCTTTCTGCTCATGGCCCAAAGGCGGGAGTTTATGTCATGGTTGGTGCCATTGTCCTATTTTCTTTTTGTTTATGAAATGTTGAAAATTCACAGAATGAATTGAGATGAAGTCAAGAAATGGAGCCTATAGTAACATACAATAAAAAAATCTCATACTCAATTTTACATTGACTAATACAAAATTTCATTGGTTGACAAAACAGAGCAAATATCCACCTATTAGAAAGTGATTCATGAAGAATTCATGATGATGGAGAATACAAACCCTCTCTTGATTCTTTGAAAAGCAGAGACTATTCAAGAATTTCCTAATTATACTGACTCTGGCCTCAGTAGTAGCACTCACTGGTTCCTTTCCTAATATTTGCTTACAGCATGTACTGCAGATGGGAAAGAGTGGCAAAGAGAAATATGCAAATACCACACATCCAACCAGTCCATCACAGTGCTATTCAGAAATCTACCAAGGAGCTTTGAGACATGTCCAAAAATAGAGAAACAGCATAGCCCCTGTCAATACTTTGTGTGTTTCACCCTGTAACTGGGGAAATCATACCTCCTCTACACACAGACAACTATGATATGATAACACTAGCATACCATTGATGCAAATGCAACAGAACTTGCCACATCTGACTCAAATTCTTCAAGAGCAGACGACAAGTAAATGGCATTCCTAAAGAAAGAAAACTGACCAAAGCAATGAATTTATAATCAGACAATATAGCAGTTATATCCTATTTCTTTTTTCTTACAATAATGCATGAGCTTTTCTGGCATATGGTGTATTAGGTATGTACCCAAATAATACCACATCACTTTCATTGTATTAATGTATTTTTTGCCTTAAAGTATTTTTGACAATTTGTAAAACACCGATTACTTTATATTTGTTACAATATAATCTTTAAAATAAATATTATTAATGAAAAACAGGGATGTAGAAATAACAGGTGCTAAAGTTTACATTAATAAAAAACCAATATCAGGAGAAAATGTACTATCTCAATCAAAACCATGCATAACTTTTAATTTCTGCAAGAGTTTTTATTTAATGCAGAATACTTTAATCATCAATTATAATTATAACAAGTAATTCCTTTTCAAACTCTAAATCCAAATTATGCCAAAGCTTTCTAGAAAAATACAACTACTTCAGAATGTTGTCATAAATTATGAAATTATGCATTCTAATGTAATTTTTTAAATATATTAAAAGTATTTCTTTAATTGGCTAACTTGTTTTCCAGGACAATAGCAGGAAAAGTAAGAGTAATACAATATAATAATATAACTATGGTCTTCCTTAAAAAAAAAAAAAAAAAAAAGAAGAAGAAGAAGCAGCAGCCATAACAACAAACCACATTCTTTGTTCCTTTAAAACATTCTTTACGGACAACTTTTCAGTTGTGTCATTTTTGCTATTATAAATCATTATAATGCTATATATTCTTTCACCAATCAGTTTTCTTAATACAATGAAGAATTCATCAATAATTGTAGGCTCTTAGAAAGCAAAAATAAAGATTTTTCTAGATTCATTATTCAAAACAGAAGTATGCATTTTCCTAAAGGGATGAAAGAGAAATGTTTGATTAACTGACACTCAGAAATCATTCCTGAGCAATCTGTTAGAATTTCTTTCCCTTTACAATGTTTTCTGTTCTATGCTATCAAGAACTATGAATCATAATTTCTGGCAGCTAAAACTAAAGGGGGTGAGATGCTCTATTAGCATCCTAAAAATATGCATGTCCTAATGCTCTCTTAAAATATGTCTGCTCAGAGATGCTTCAGATTTTCTCAGCCAAGCAAAATGACATTAACTAAGACCCTGGCATGAAGATTTGCTTATTTTAGTTTGCTTAACATTGTAACCATAGCACAAAAATATTGCTACTCAATGGCAGATAAGTTATTATCTCACATTCTGACCTATTGTTTGTTAACATTAAAAGATAAACCAACAAATCATTTATGATCACTAATTACTTTGATCATTCACTTATGAAGACAATAAAGTAATTTAATGTTAGAATTAGTTATTTTTTAGAATAAGAGAGCATTCCCTCTTTCTGTGTTAAAGGAATCTGTTTAAAATCATTCAACTCAAACTCAGAATAATTGAGAACAATTGACAATTTAAATCAAGACAGCATAATGTGTCTACATCAGTAGCTGATAAATTTCTGGAAAAAAAGTTAAAACTGGCACTAATGTGTTTCTTGTATTCAGCATTCCTCAAGGAAATTTGACTTTGTTTGCCTTTTCCCTCTGATAGTTTACTACAGGATTCCAGGAAGAATTTCCTAAAAGAGAACAATATCTGGCAGCTCATTTAGCTGACTCACAGTAAAGGATGAGTAGGGTGCAGAGAAGGTCAGATCAAAGTCAAAAGAGAACTCTTGTTATTCTGATGTTACACCTTTGAGGCAAAGGCCTAATACCTTTACAGAAAATAAAGTGCAACAAAATGAATACTTTTCTCTGTTAGAGACAGTAAGAGGACAGGGGGTCATCCATATCTTGTTTCATTGTTTCACCCATTTTCTCTTTCTTAATAAAAACAAATTAATGAGAAAAACACTGCCAGCTCTTTCATTTCATCTGCTAACAAGTTTATTTATATACTTCCAAAAATATAGTATACTTTAAGCAAGATAAAATTGAAGTATTTTATGAATTCACTGGAAAAAAACTTTAAAAAAAATTTTTTTTTTGGTAGCAAAAGTACACAAAAAAGTAGCAAAGTGCACAGAGAATTTTGGAAACAACTCTAATGGTGACATGAAAGAAAAAAGACTTTTAACAGGGATAGAGAATATACCCCAACTAACACATAAGAAAACAAGAACAAAATATGGAGTGACGACAAAAGCTTTATGACTATTTTTTACTGAGGTCATGCCTAGAAACTATATATATATATTTTTTTTTTAGAGTTGTGGGGTACATGTGAGAATTTACTACATAAGTAAATTGCACGCAGGTGAGGTTTGGGCTTCTAGTGGGCTCCCTCCCCCGATAGTGTACCTGGTAGCCAGTATGTGGTTGGGTGCCCCTTATCCCTCCTCCCTCCATCCCTCCCTTAGCAGTGTCCAGCATCTGTTGTTCCTACCTTTTTGTTCATGTGACCAATCATTAGGACCCACTTATGAGTGAGAACATGTGGTACTCAGTTTTCTGTAGAAGCTAATTTTTTTTTTACTTATTCCATTAGACCAGTGTTATTTAAGGCTATTTCTTGAAATATAAATTCAATTCTGTGATTATAATATATTTCTAAAATATATACTAAGTATATATATTGCAAAAAAAGAATTTTATTATCAAAACCTAGAAATACACTGAGTTAAGCATGCTTTAATAGATTTCCTTACTGAAGGACTTTTCAGTGTTTAATATGCTAATAAATTTTATTACTCTCCAAAAGAAATATGTCATGTTTATTAATCACATTTCACAAAGGAGATTGCATATAGATAGAGACAGAGAAAGAGATAGAGATAGAAAGCAACTCTAGGACTGATAGTTCATGGAACCCAGACTGAGCGCATCACAAGAACTTTTATTCTTCTCATTTAGATATAAGACTAAAGAGGAAAATTGTTTTTCCTTCAACTCATTCTTTTAAATATTTTCTCATCATTTTCTGTTTGAACACTTTCTATATTTTTTACTTATTTTATTACAGTACTTTTTACTTAACTTCTTCATAGATAAAAAACATAAAAAGTCCTAAACATACTAAGCGGTGTTAGACTTTAATTATAACAGTAGCTCCAAGCAGTAACTTGGCTTTCCTCTCTGTAATCATATACATGGTTACCCTTTAGACTAGGAACTTCAAAACTTAGAAACAAAGGAACTTGATTCAAGATGGTAGACAGTGCATGTGGGTATATTTTCTATTTACTTGAGACCTCATTTTTTTTTAAAAAGTTACATAAACATTTCATTTCTAAAATCTCATCAATTGTAAGATACATTCTTATGAAAGAGATGTCAAAAAGTCAATGGAATGTGCATCTAAATATTGGTAAAATACAACGTATATACCTGCAATTTCAAAGAGATAGATGACAAGCCATATAGATAAGAGCCACATCATAGAATATGCACAAAAGGAACTGCAGTCTAGAAGGAAATCATTTTGCAAGGCAGAATTGCAGCAAGTCTGGACTAAGAAACTGCAGGTAGGATGAAGGCTAATAGTCCAGAAAATAGAGAATACTGGTGAACGACTCTCTTCCCCACATTGTGTGCGCTTCTAGCACAAGGCAATAACATACTACAGGCAAAACAAATAGGTAAAACAATTCATCTCAAAACAGTAAACTATCTTTTAGTGGAGAAAGAGAGCAATTCTTTGGGATGTGAGAAACCTATAAATAGACTAAGATAGCATTGTTTTAAATTTTACAAAAAAACAAGAATGACATAAAAAAGGAACAAGTAAAGAATAAGACAGAAGTCTTTAAAGTAATTTTAAAACTTTGTCAAAATAAGAATGTTCATAGAAGTTCCAGCAGAAGAATTGAGAAATTTAAACCAAAAAACAATTTCTCTTCCTATTTAACCTAAGAGAAGAAAACATTTAGGTATAAAGGACCAAACCAGAATTTCTGCTACCTAATTAACAGAAATAGGAAGAAAAATAGAAGAAAATAAGAAAAATAATAAAGAAATAATAGAAAATAATGTATCCGAACTATTAAGTAGCAAAAATTTTCAGACTGAATGAACTGCCATGTGCCTAACAGAATGATTAAAAAGATAATCCTATCCAGACTCACTAGTATGAAAAGTTACAAAGCTAAAAATAAAGATTAGACCCTAAACACACCCACAGAGTCACTTAAATTGAAATAAAAATTGGATTGGCATCAAATGTCTCATTATCAATACAAGATGTTAAATGACAATGGAAGATTATTTTTCATCTAATTCTCTATAACCATCCAAAATAGCTCTCTAATTATTTTAGGATAAGACAGAAAAACTTTTTGCTTTCTAATTTTTAGTTTCAGAGGGTACATGTGCACGTTGGTTACATGGGTATATTGCATGGTGAGGCTTGGGCTTTTATTACGCCCATCTTCCAAATGGCATACATGTGATAAAAACATTTTATAAACATTCAATCATTAAGAAAATGTATAGGCCCTTTTTAGGGTAAAAAATTAGCAAAAAAAAAAAAAGCTAAACATTTCAAGAAACAGTAGGTTTAATTCAGAAAAGTTTTGATGGATAACCCCAGGGTAACAAGGGCTCTATAAACAGGTTCTCAGAGAGAAATGAGGATGAGAGGAAGGGGGCAGGTGATAAGCAGTATCGCTGATGCTGGCAAAAAACCTAAAGATGAAATAAAGAAATTGGTGGAGGCTTTACAGGAGAAGATCTTTTTAAATTGTCCCTGCAAACTTTCACTTTGAATAGTAAAGAGATAGCCATATTCAACTTATAAATGTAAAATAGTAAAAAGTGATCCTAGCACATGTTATGTGGTTCTCCATTGGGTAATTAAGCTACATAATATTCTAAAATATGTTCACCATTTTTCTAGCCTCAAAGTACAAATCACAGAAGACAACTATGAATATGAAATAGAAAGTAACTGTTATAAACTACAAAAGTACAAAAGTGAAGGTAAAATCTATGATGTTGAAGTGGAATTATCAATATCAGTACTAAGTCATGGTTTTAAATATATATGTATAAGTGTATATTTATAACTATGTAGTCTATATAATATAATTATATTTACATATAGATAGAGATATAAATATAGGCATATACATATGTATACATATATTATATGTGTATATATTTATTACAATAATATAAATATATATAATGTACATATGTATACATATATCTGTGGGAAGATAGATTAAATAGATAACTAGATAGATGGATCAATCAATTCATCAAAATGAGGGATGCAGTTAAAGCAATGCTCATAGGAAAATTCATAGCATTAAATGCTCATATTGGAAAACAAGAAAGGCTTCAAATCAATAAAGTGAAACTTCATCTTAAGAAAATATTAAAAGTGAAAAATAGGCCCAAGGCAAATAGAAATAAAAAATAATAAATATCAGAGCATAAATCAATAACATTGAAAGCAGAAAATTAATAAAACCGAAAACCAATCATTTAAAAATCAATAAAATTAATATACCTGTAGCAGAAGAAGCCAATGAGACAAAAATGATCAATGTCAAGAGTAAAAAATGAGAGTGTCACGTCACCACACTCTCTGTAGACATAAAAAGGATAAAAAAGAAATATTATCAATAAATCTATGCACATAATTCAGTAAGTTAAGTAAATCTATGTACATATTTCAATAAGTTAAGTAAAATGAACGATTTCTTCAAACCAAAAATTTCTAAAAACTCTACTAGGATAAAATAGGTAACTATAGTTATAATTTTATAATTATTAAACTTTTATACATGTTATTAAAATATTATAAAAAAGAAATCTTCAGGACTATTTGATTTTATTGCTATGTTTAACCACTTACATAAAGGAGAAATATACTCAAATCGACACTATCTTTTGAAGAGGAAGACACATTTTTTAAGTTATTTTATGAAATGAGCATTACTCTGATAGGAAAACCAGGAGAACAATACACAAAACTTAAAGATCAATATCATTCATGAACATAAATGTGAAATTATTAAAGTATTAGCAAATCAAGTACTACGAGGTATTAAAAAAACAGTATAACATGACCAAGTAGTATTTATTTCATGAATGCAAGGTTGGCTTAGTACTTGACAATCAATTAATACAATACATGTGACAGCATAAAGTAGAAAAATCATATGATTATATCTATTAAAGCAAAAACAAAAAGCACTTTTTAAATATTCAATATTCATACATAATAAAACTCTTAGCAAATTAGGAATTGAAAGAAAGTTCTTCAATCTGATAAAGAACATCTGAATGTGAGTAAAACACTTAGTGTGAAAGATAGCAGTATATATTTATTAGAATGACTAAAATAAATATTGACAATACCAAGTACGAACAAGGAAATAGAGCAGCTCTAACTCTCATACACCACTGATGGTAATACAAAATAGTACCACCACATTGGAAAACTCTTGGGAAGTTTATTACAAAGCTAAACATCTCTTTATTATATGACCCAGCAACCCCAATCCTAAGGTATTTTTTTCTATAAAAGTGAAAACTTCACAATCCTTAGCAAAAGAAACAAAGCATGAGGTATCACACTTCCAGACTTCAAACTTTACTATAAGGCTACAATAATAAAAACAACCTGGTATTGCTACAAGAACAGGCATATATGCCAATGAAACAGGATAGAGATTCTGGAAGCAAAGTCTCAATTTCTCAACCAACTCATCTTTGACAAATCCTCCAACAACAACCACTAGGGAGAGGAGAACCTAATCAGTAAATGGAGTTGGGGAAACTGGCTAATCACATGCAGAAGAATTGAAGTAGGACCCGTACCTATCACCATATACAAAAATTAACTCTAAATGGATCAAAGGCCTGAACGTTAAACCTCAAACTATATGAATCTTAGAAAACGCAGGAGACACCCTTATGGAAGTTGGAACTGGCTACCAATTCCTGATTAGAACCCTAAGTGCCCATACCATAAGAAATAAGATAGACAAGTGGGACCTCATCAAGCTGATGAGCTTCTGCAAAGCAAAAGAAACCATTAAGAGAGCAAGGAAACAGCCCACAGAATGGAAAAAAAAATTGGTCAACTGTGTATCTGGCAGAGGTCTAACATCTATGATCTACAAGGAACTCAAATGCTCTAAAAGGAAAAAAACAAACAGCCCCATTAAAAAGTGGACAAAAGATCTAATAGACACTTCTCAAAAGAAGATATATGGGCAGCCAACAGACGTGAAAAAGTGCTCAGCCTCACTCATCATCAGAGAAATGCAAGTCAAAACCACATTGAGATACCACCTAACCCCAGTGAGAATGGCCATCATTAATAAAACAAATAGCAACAGATGCTGGTGAGAATGCAGAGAAAAAAGAATGTTTTTACACTGCTGGTGGGAATGCAAACTAGTGCAACCTCTTTGGAAGACAGTGTGGCGATTTCTGAAAGAACTAGAAATTGACCTTCCATATGTCCCAGCAATCCCCCTATTGGAAATATACCCAGAGGAACTCAAATCATTCTACAAAAAAAATTACCTCCACACACATATTTGTTGCAGCTGTATTCACAATAGCAAAAACATGGAACCAACCATGCTGCCCATTGAAGCTGGACTGGATTTTAAAAATGTGGTACGTATACACAATGGAATATTGTGCAGCCATAAAGAAGGACAAACATATGTACTTCGCAGCAACTGGGATGGATTTAGAGTCGATCATACTCAGTGATCTATCACAGAAACAAAGAACAGAGTACCATCTGTTCTCACTCATAAGTGGAGCTTGGACAATTATCATAATACTGTAAGAAAGGAATTGGCAGTAGTGGGAAACTACCAGCGGAGGGGGGTGGAATTGGCAGTTGAAGAAAACTGCCAGAGGAGAGGGTCATGCTTCATCAACCTACATAATGAACATTTGTATACTTAACCCTGAAATGTACCCCATAGCTTTAAAAGAAAAAGAAAAAAAGCTTATAGAATAAAGATCTAAAGGAAAAAAATGAAAATTTATGTTTCCACAAAACTTGTATATGAATATTTATAACAACACTACTTACACTGGCTTCAAACTGAAAATAAGCCAAATGTTTTTCAGTAAATGAATGGAAACCAATTGTGGTATATCTACATAACTAAACACTACTCAGCAACACAAAGGAATGACTTACTGATACAACAACTTGAATAATTCTCAAAGGTATTATGCCAAGTCAAGGAATTCAGTCTCAAAAGGTTACATGCTATATGATTTCATTTATATGATATTCTCAAAAAAGCAAGAGTAGTGATGGAGAGCAAAACTGTGGTTATCAGGGGTTAGGAGTCAAGAAGGATGACCACAAAGGGGTAACATAGAAAGTTTTTTTGAATGTATCCTGATTGTGTTGATGTTACACTTATCTGTTCATGTGTTACTATACACAGAAATGTACATCTATTGGCAACCCCTTTGGGTCCCCTCCCACTGTGGGAGTTTTCTGTCCTCTCAATAAATCCTGCTTTTTTTAAAAAAAAAGAAACGTACATCTACAAAAAGTCCATCTTAGTTTATATTAATTGAAAAAACAACTACACAAAGCAATAGTCTTAATAGACTTATTTTTTTAAAAAAGTTCCTTGAAATTATCAAGGAGACAATAGCTGACTCTTTAAAGAAAATGCAAAGTTTTCCACAATTTTAACTGGAACATTAAAGATAAAGAGAGATTTGACCAATTTACTGAAAACCATAATTTATCAAATTTCAGCACATGAGAGTCTTAGTAGCAATACTTGAAGACTACTTAAGGAAAATTTAGTAGAAGTTATACTCCCCATCACATACTTTTGCCACCAAGTAGAACAGAAATACCACTTTATCTTTCAAAAAATAAAAAAACAAAATGTAATGAAATGCTTATCTGGAAAACCATGGAGTTTGGGGTGGGAAAACCTTCCTTGAAAATGCTTTTAAGAAGTGAATTCCCAGGGGTTATTAAATTGAAGGACAAAACATAACATAACCTCAGGGGAAAAGGGCAGCTTGCATGCACAATCTTAAGATGTCTTCATAGATTTTTCTGATCACTTCCAATAGCCTGAGAGTAGAAGAGGTTTAACTTCAAGAAAAGAATCAACCTGAGTTTGAATGAGGAGCTACCAAACAATTCTAGGTTTTTATACATTTAAATCTCATTCTATAATTTTATATAAAGTAAATAAAGGTTAAGAATCCCTATTCATTATGAATTATTTTAATCTTAAAAGCAAATTCAAGTGGTAAACTAGATAAAGCCTCATTCGTGATTATGTGACTATTTTGAATAAATGACTCAAATTGCAAATTCAAAAATTTTCCTTTGTTTATGCACATTGATCCTGCTCCATTGTGTCTTTCTTAAAATGCAGAAGTTAAAATTAAGTCAATAATACTCTAGAGTTAGACACTGACCAAGGATAAGTAAAATTTACATTTGTGTATCATTTTTAGGTGTTGTGGAGAGGAAGGCTTTTAAGAGATGGTTTTAACATAGAAACACAGAAATACATAAATTTTGTCTTGGCCTAATTATCTCACATCTCCACAAAATCCCCATGGAAATACAAGAATAAACAAAGCATACTGAATGACCTACAATTTCTTCTAAGCCCACACTAAAACCTCAGATTTTACAACTAATCATATGGACTGATTTAGAACCCAGCTACCTCTTTTGAAAGGAAAAGTGAGAGTATTTTCCCCAAGATTAAGCCACCCACCCAGACACTTCTAGGCCAGGACAAGAGCCTGGGAGTTTTCTGTCTTGTTGAAAGAGAAGAAAGTTTCCAAATACAAAAACAATGGCAAAATGAAAGAAGTTAAATGAGAGAAACATGCCCAGGGATAGCCTTGGCTTTAGGTCTGACTCTACAGCCCCCTTCTTAAAATCAAGATTGGGATTCTTGAAACTGACTAATCCTCTGGGAGAAGTCAGGGCTGGTTGGCAACAAGAGGACCTTCTGCCGGGCTCGGTGGCTCAGCCTGTAATCCCGCGCCTTGGGAGGCTGAGGTGGGTGG
>NW_007247696.1:489746-503547 GCF_000164805.1 Carlito syrichta | reverse complement strand
AACTTGGCGAGACCTCGTCTCTACAATAAATCAAAAAATTAGCCGGGCGTGGTAGCACACACCTGTAGTTCCAGCTACTTGGAAGTCTGAGGATCGCCGGAGCCCAGCAGGTAGAGGCTGCAGTGACTGGGAACTGCCACTGCACTCCAGTCTGGGCGACAGAGGGAGACTCCAACTCAAAAAAAAAAAAAGAGGACCTTCTTCCTTTGTCCTTTGTTCAAATGAAAAACACATGTCATTAACATAGGGAACACACTAAGTCCCATTTCTTGTCATACTGTCACAAAATTGTGTCATTTCAGTCATATGCCCCACAAAAAACTAAAACATATAAGATAGTAGGAGAGTAAGAAAAGGTTGGGGACAAAGAAATAATTGACATAAATTATAGCTGCTGCTACAGCCTTATGACAAAGTTGACAACAGCAACTTCCTTCATTTGTCATCATTATTCCTTTACCTTTTGCCAACAACTGGGTCACTCCAGAATATTCCCGATGGAGGACACTTTATTCCCACAAGATCTATGTTCTTAGCATTTCTTTCTTTACTGAATTTATTTACAATATCCCATTGACCACTATTATTAGACAGAGAAGGATCCTGAGGTATCCCAGTGAATCATCTAAGTTGTAGGCATGATGTTCTTTGCCTCATCTCTTGTGCAGCAGCAACTCAATTGTCCCTGAGTAACCAGGATGAATCCTCCCTGATAGTACAGTGACCACATTCTTTGCCAAAATGTCAATGAGAAATGTCAGTTTCTAAGTTAATGGAACCCATAACTGTGGTCCCTGATAAAAAGCATTTCTTTCATGAGGATTAGAACTTCCAAAGTCCCCAGGTCCAAGTTCATGGAACATTAACACAAATTTCTTAAGTGGCTTCATGAGGTGCACTAGAGAGAGAGAGGCCAATCTTACTTATATTTCTTGGTTCCTGGAACCAGGCATTTTGCCTATGAGACAGACAGCACCATATATTTGTTGTAAGTTTAAACATATGCCACATCTTGTGGTATAGTACTCCTAACTCCCAGAGAAAAGAAAATTAGAGGCAGATTCACGCTTTATCCTTATGTCAAAATTATAGGTTACTTCCTTGAGGTGTCTGCTCCCCCAGGCTTAATCATGGGACTCTGGGTAAGCTGGGTTAGGTCTAGGAATTGAATATGAGACTATGAATGCTCACTTTGGCAACTCAAGTCAAACTTCTGCCCACTAGACATAGACTTTTTCTACATATGAGAAGCAATACCTTAGACAACTGCAAATCCATTTTCAACCCCAGGGATTCCATGATCAATGAGTCATTGCCACAAGTTTCTGTGGGTCAAATACTATGATTACTACTCTAACTTGTAGCTTATTAAGATAATTGCACTCGTCTTGTTTCTGCTGGTTAAGCAGTGACATGTGGCCTCTACCACTTTGTATTCCCATTATTCCATTGAAATCCTTGAGTCCAATGCCAATGCATTACATCCTACTATCATCTCCAGCCTGCAGAAAGTAGTCACTACAGATGCTGGTGTTTTTCCTTACCAATACATTTCTGAATGCTCAGGTCTTCTTCCAGGGGTTATGTTTAGTGGGTGGCTAGATGAATTGCACATAATAGATTCATCACAACATTCATAGTTCCCTGAGCCCTTGGACTTCTTCCACTACAATATTTCAGGGAGGCCCCAGCGCTTCTTCCCAGACTCTAGATCACCCTCAAGTCTAGTCTCCAGTTCATCATATTTACATCATTCCCAGATGGTTGATCCAACACATTAAATCTCAAAACCCAAGTAAAGGCAACAGATAAACAAATTTGTCCCAATCTAAGTTTATATTTTTTCCTTCACAGTTTAATACTCTTAGAATCTACTTATATATGTTGCACAGATTCCTACTGATTTGTCAAGTTCTTAAAACTCTTTGATGTATAGTCTGTCTCCTTCCTTACCAGACATTGTATCATCTATGTACCCTCCTATTCTTAAATGACTCTGTGACCTTTGATAAGTTACTCCATGTTTATAAGCCTCTTCTTTAATGTGAAGGCAACAATACCTACACATAGGGTTGGTACAGGGAATAAATAGGCAACATAAGTAGACAGTTACTAACACGGAGTCTAAGACATAAGAAGCACACAAAGCATTGCAATTTTTCCCCCTTTAAGGATCAACTTTGAATCATATCCCCAAATACAAGCAAAAAATTCAACACAAATTCAGCCAGTATAAGTTGCAAAGATTCCTTCCTATTTAGGGTTAAGAAAATCTTCAATATTAAAAAAATGATTTCAGTTTAATTTAGACTGTTTCACACACAGTAGGCACTCCAAAATATTATTTTTGGAATTGGATTTTGATCTAAAGTTTGAATAAGTATAACTGTCCTTGGAATTCATTCTCCTTCAAGCGTCTATGTCTGAAGAAAAAAATCCATAGGATTTCCAGATTTACCAGTAAAAGACAAATGCATCATAAATTGATATTTTAATTACTCATGAGTGGGACTGATGCTGAGCCTTGAGTATACTTAACAGGTTTTGTTTTTCATGAAAGCCTTCGTTTCCGTTGACATTGGCAATCAGATTATGAATCTTAGTTCCAGTGCGGTAATTATGTCAAACTCAGCTTGAGAGGGTAAAATGTTCAGTAGAGAGCAGTTGCCCTTGTTCAGAAGGAAAAAGCACAAAAAGGATAAATGATTACTTATCAAATGTATTCCATTTGGGGAAATGACAAAGTTCTTATAGAGGCATAGAAATAAACTACCATTTGAAGCCTAATTTCCACTTTGTATGACAGAGGTAAATGGAAGTATAATAAAAGTAAACCACAGAAAATTCATTTATTCACTAGCACATTTTATTCTCTGCCTCAGAAGAAAATGTAAACATATTGCTTCTCCACATGTTTTAATTTATAATAATACTTTCACCAATTAAGTTGTTGGGGAACGCCCTTTTAAAAGTTGATGCATTTAAGACTTGCTTGCCATCTACATGTGATGTCAATGCTAATTGTTTTAAGAGCCTACAGTTTGGGGAAATGACCATATGTGTGTATTGCAGAGGGAACTTATCCATTCTTTTGTGAAGCAAATTTCTTAATAGCAAAAAGGTGCAATGTATAAACACATAATCTGAAATCATCTATTCATAATTCATTGTTCTAATTACCTCACCCAATGCACAAAACTGAGATACAAAATGACCATTCCATGAAGTCCTCCAAAAATATACCAGATGTATTTCTCCATTCTTGTGGGAACCTGTGGATCAGTCTTCCTACATGAGCTATCTGTATGCAGGAAAATCATTTCCTACTCCTTTTCCCATAAACTCTGTTGCAATTTTCAGGAAATTATGGGAAATTTGCCACAATATGTGGGACACTTTGGCTTCTTGCTGGAATTTTACAGGATGCACTGCCATGGTATGAAGAAGAAATCAACATATTTGTTTCACATGGTGAGACTTAACATAACTATAGCTTCATGAAGGGACAAGAAGTTTGCCTCTTTTTTTCCAAAGTCATTAGGACTGACAGTACAACCCACTCATTTAGTCAAACTGCAGAACTGAAAGTCATACCCATTAGCTACAGAAATCCCTGCTGATTTAACAGTGTTGGACATTGCCATTGTACCTCCGCCCTGGTAGGAAGGGGAAGAAGCTGGAGAACTCACTCAAAAATGAGTTCTCCTCTTTTTTTTTTTTTTTTGAGTTGGAGTCTCACTCTGTCACCCAGACTGGAGTGCAGTGACCGCTCCTGGCCACCGCAGCCTCGACCACTGGGCTCTGGCGATCCTTCCGCCTCGCCTCAGCCTTCCAAGTAGCTGGAACTACAGATGCGCGCTACCACGCCCAGCTAATTTTTGATTTACTGTAGAGATGAGGTCTTGCCAAGTTGCCCAGGTGGGTCTCTAACCCCTCGGGCTCAGGCAATCCACTCACCTCAGCCTCCCAAAGGCACGGGATTACAAACTGAGCCACCGAGCTTGGTTTGAGTTCTCCTCTTAAGAGAACGTTAAACTCTGCCATTCTGTTGGCTCTCAGTACCACAGAAGTTTGAGCACAACAAATTACTGTTTTCATGTTTTATTTTTCTTTGTACACCTGGTACTACCAGAAGTAGAAATTTAATTACTTTTAAAGAAGATTTTGAATTCTTTATATAACCCAGGTTTCTGTTGAATCAGAAGATAAACCTATTTTAAAATCAATTTTATAGGGAAAAACAGTGATTTAATTTAAGGGGCAAAATGTTTTATGTACTTGATAATATAAAAATCTCAATTTCATGATACCCAAAATTTTTTTTTAAGTTTATGGAAGTTTGAAGAAACATTATTCACTCCATTCAGATATTTCTATAATTTTTTTGTTTGTCTATTGTAAAATATACTATAAAAAATAAGTCAACATGTAAGAAAGTCTCATGCATATCTAAAAGAAAGTGCTCAGTAAAGGTCCTATAGTTGATTTGGCCAATTCCATGTCATTACCCTGGGCTTATGCCTTGACTACTGTGCTAATACCCGAGTCAGCAAGACATATAGGTAATGTCCCTATTATAAAAATGACCAGACAGACTCATAAATGAAATAGTTAATTACAGTGAAATATACTTGATCTAATTATGAACTGGGATTGGCTATTAATATGGAAGAAAAAAATCAGTCTGTAACTGATGGTTTCAGTTGCAATCCTAGAGATATGTCTATTATCAGAGATGATCAAATTTGTTTAATTAAATTCCTGCCAAATTATCACAGTGCTCTTCACTATGGGAACATTCTTGAAAAGAAGGGGCAGGGAAACTAATGAAATTCAAACCCTGAGATTTTTTTTTAAATCTCAATCGCAAAGAAAAAACCTTATACACATTGAAAACAGCTCCAAACTTCTTTAAACCTTTGTATAAAATTGTATTTGCTCTTTTTCTCACTTCTCCTCCAACCGTCAACCCAGATCAGTCTGTCTTTTGCAGTCCCTCATTCCCACATACACACAAAATAGTTAGAAGCAGTTTTCACTGATGCTACCACTGATAAAAATGACACTAAAGCTAACTGGCATATTTTCAGCCCTCATCTTACTTGACTTCTAAAAAAACACAGGCCACTCTCTTCTTGAAATATTTTCCTTGGCTTCCATAACATGTCCCTTTCTTGGTGTCTCTTCTACTCTGGCCACTCTTCTTTGCAGGCCTATGATGTTAAGTCACCTTCTCTTTTTTCTGATATTATTTTCCTAGACAATTTCTTTGAGGCTCATGCATTTTTGAATTACAAACTTTACCCTTCAGTCCAGACTTCTCCTTTCAGGTCACCAACTGCCTTGACATATTCACTTGGCTGTCTTACAAAACTACATATTTAAGATATGCAGAACAGATCTCATAGTAATTCTCTATTCTAAATTTGGTTTCCACCCAATGTTCCCTGATGGCACCGCATTGATGCAGTTGTGGAAGCCAGAAACTTAGGAGCCATCTTTAACAGTTCTTGTCACTAGTTCTTCCCTATATAACCAATCCATCAGAAACTTCTTCAAGAGGGTACCTGATCTCTAGCCAGGCAAAGTGGGGACCAAAGGGAGGCCCAAACTTTACCTGCAAGATGACCACTTGTATACCTATTCCTGATTGTACTTCACATCTTTAAAAGAAAAATAAAGTCAATATTTGATATAATCTAATAATAAAAAAAGAAACTCCTGTAAGATTTCTCCCTAATTTTTTATTGAATTCGTCCATTTCAGTTCATCTCTGATGTTCTACCCTCATTCAAGCTACCACTATATTTTATCTGGACCATTGAGAGATGTTCACAATTGAGCTTTCTACTTCTAAACTTGCCTCATCCAAACTAAAGACAAAGTAAGCAAATAAATAAATGAATGAATTTTCTTCACTCACCAGTGCATAAAGTACTTCAATAGTTTCCAATCCCTCTTAGATGCAAGCAAAGGCTTTTCATGGTTTCCCCTCTACACACATCATTAACAAGTCTCCTGTACACGCCCTTCGCTACTGCCAGCTTCTGCCATACATACCTTTTTTCAGTTCCCCTAATATGCTATGTTTCCTCCTACCTCACATAATGTTTCCTCTGCTAAACATTTTTTCCTTCCTGCCTCTGTCAAATCATCCTACAAATCTCACTGTCAATGTCATTTCTTCAGAGAAGTCTTGCATGAATTCCCTGACTAGGCCAAATTCCCCATAACATGATCTCATAACATCTGTGTACCTCTATTTTCTGGCACTTAACACAGTTATAATATGAAATTTATCTTTGTGATCATCAGATTTATGTCCAGAAGAGATAAGTTCTACAAGGGCACTGGAGGGTCTGTTTTACTCACCATGGTATTCCCTGCTTCAGCATACTGTAAGTTCTAAGTCAATATTAGTAGAATGGATGAATGAATGACACATTCTGGAAATTCCCACTAAATGAAGATGGATACTCACTAAAAATATTGATTAGCCAAAGAACAATTCTATAAGTGACCATTGAACCTGACATTTATAAACAGGCTAATGATGTTGATAACAATGAAAATGAAGATGGGGGAAATCATACTGATAATGATGGTGTGTTAGCTAACACTCCATAAGCCTTTGTTTACCACATGGACAAAGGGTCACTCTAATCTTCATCCTATACTGAAAAGTAAATACTCCTTTTTATGAGAACAGTGAAACTCAGAGAGATGAAAGTAATTTATGCAATTACTATCATTAAAATTTGATGACCCTCTCAAATATGTTTTCATTACTTTTATCTGTGAGGTAGAGTAGCTCTAACTCTTTTTTCAATCCAATAATGCTGAACTTTATATATTAAGCACTCTTGGGGAAATTGCTGACCCTAAAAGCAACAGCTGTGTGTGTGTGTGTGTGTGTGTGTGTGTGTGTGTGTGTGTGTGTGTGTGTGTGTGTCAGGGTCTCACTCTGTCACCCAGGCAGGAGTACAGTGGCACTATCACAGCCATCTCAGCCTCGACCTGCTGGGCTTAGGCAATCCTTCTGTCTCAGCCTTCCAAGTAGCTGGAATCACAGGTGTGCACCACCACACCCAGCTAATTTTTTTATATATTGTAGAGACAAGGTCTCACTAAATTACTCAGGCTGGTCTTGAATCCTGGGCTCAGGCAATCCTCTCACCTCCACATACCAAAGTGCTGGGATTATAGATGTGTGCCACCGCGCCCAGACCAACAACAAACTTATTAATGAACATTTCTAATAATTTAAGTGCATTATTGTTTATGGTCAGTAAGTGGAACTTTGTTCTTTGGTATTGCAAAAGTATTAAATTAGAATTTAATATGTCTAGAAAGCTCAAGTTGTCATGAAGTTTTGTTTTGTTTTGTTTTTTCTTACTATAGTGTTTCCTCTAAAACCTAACTTCTTGCTCAGATTAAACCCCCAAAAAAGAGGTTTAATTTTTTACAACATTAAAATAGAAATTCTATTCCTGGTATAGAAAGTAGGACTACACAAACTTTAATAATAGATCTTCTAGAAAGAAAAAGTGAATTTGCCATGACTATTTTATATGTCTCTAATAAATGTTTTCATATTTGTTATTCCAAAATAAACTGGAAAAATATAAGTGCAAAATAAACTGCAACAATATAGAATGTACCAACCACCACAAGAAATAATTAATCTTTTCTTGAACACTCGCCTCCATAAACCTCTTGTCACTTTCCGTGGCATAACTACTATACAGGAAAGCTGTATAAATACTAATAAACCAAAGTCATGTTTTCTTGATATTAAAATAAACTCTAGTGACTGTTAAACTCTTTATATGTCAGAAAAGGTTTCTCCAACAGTCCATGATAATATTAATTTTCCCAAGATATGAGGCCTGACTTCCCCTGATCGCACTAAAATTTGTTGTCTATAAATTATCTTATATGAACCTTCTGTTACCTACATTTTTAGAATATATCATTTACAATATAAACTATTTGGATAAACCTGTGAAATTGACAGCTGATCCTGTTTTAAGAAACGTGTCACTGTCTCACAAGAAGTCATGTAATATTGAGACCTAATGATGGTTTTACAACTGTTTTCCAGCATATTTTTACATTGCATGCATTTTCACTTCCAACCATGAATCCAGTACTTAACAAGACAGAAAATTAATAATTCAGCTATCATATTTAACCAGGTAATGCAATCACATGCTAATGCATCAGCATGAGCTGCATTTTATTTTTCAGATAGAGATTTTAAGTCATCGGATACTATGACCAAGGCAACGGGGATTGTAATGTATCAGAAAGTGCAATAGATATACACTTTGAAAGTGCATTTCTTCTGTTTGCATTAAACAGGGGAAAAGAAAGCGTTTGGGGAGGGGAATGACAGGCTGACACTCCATACGCAACTTGTTCCATTGTATCTCGTTATTACAGCACATATGGCTTGTACCATACTGATCTGAGATCCCTCCAACACACAGGAATAAGCAGAAAAAGTGAGGAATTAAGTGTTAGCCTTCACTTTGAGTTTCCCAGCCTCGGAGATTTTCTCTAAGAGCATTATTTAAAAGTTGTTAATTGCCTTTTATAACAGTTTTTTTATGGAAGAAATTCCTCATAGAAGTGTAAAGAAGATGGAATGATAGACTGTAAAGGTTCTAAAGATGTGTAAATACTTATCTGTGGACTTTGAAATTCAGATTATACAAATACTCATCAACGACTTTGAAACATATTATTGAGCCTTTTGCTTATACTTAATATATACGTGTATATTTTTTGTTGGACTGTTAGAATCTGCCTTCAAAATACAAAGTGGATATTTTAAGTAATGCTATTTACATAGTAGATTATAAAGATTCCATGAAAGCCATTATAGTTTGTGTATAAATATTCAGAATATAATTTTGAAAATTTATATTCCAACACACAACACAAATCTTTATGCAAAGTTCTTCCTTAATGCAGACAGAAATCAAAATGCAATTTAAAAATCAGATATATCTTTAGTGACCCACCATTATATTTAGCACCTTTATATCTCATAATATCCTGTAATATTAGGTTACCGGACAGCTCTTTCACCCACAGCAAAGTGGTTTGGGACTCTGTCTTTTGGAAAAGTCCTAAATGGCAGGTTTCTCTGCAGGTCACTAGTCCACTGTCAGTTGTCTTCGAGATAGTTTTGAGCCTAAAGGACAAGTTTTGACCAAGTTGGACAAGTACAGCAATCTAGAATGCAAAAACCACTACACATAAAACTTTAGGCCTTTTATTATATTAGCATGTATGTCAAAAAACACATTTTAAATAATTTATTTAGAAAATAAAAAAGATAAAATGATTTTATTCACCTAGAATAATTAATTGCATAACTAAGCTTTGTCTAGCTTATACATGAAACATGAAACTTTTTCTCCTTTAACATATTTAAAGTAAATTTATAATTTTAAAATAAATGCATTTCATAGTAAAAACTCTCTTCATTTTGCTTTTCACACAATAAATACATAATCAATAAGATATAGCAGTTCAAATAAAAGATTACTTTAGAGTGCTAAGTTTAGAATAACAACTTTAATCACTCATTCAGTTATGTTTTTTTCATGTATTCTATGTAATATATTTGCTCAACTGTGTGTAGGGATTTTCAAGAAATTTAAGCAGAAAAAAAAACTCAATAGTAGGGAGTACATTGGGTACAATGTTTACTCCAGTTACAAATGACCTTGTAACTGTTCAGTGAAAAAGTAGTCAGAAGTGGATTACTTAAGGCCATTCCTAATCTGAAAAAGTTTCTAGTTTTATACTTCATGTATCTCCAGATGGAAGTAACACAGACACGCAAAGAGAAATAAAGAAGAAATCAAAGCTCATTCAGAAATGCTCATTTTGACTACAACCTAAACTTTGGTTACAAAGGAGAGTGCCCTAAACAAAAATTAAATTCCATTTTAACAGGGGAACATACATTTTTAAAGCATATCTGAGGTTCTGCTTTTGAAAGGGGACAATATTACATCAATCTTACAAGTAAGAATTGATTCAATAAATATATTGGAAGCAAGTACATATGGACAAAATTTCCTTGACATCATTTTAAAATAATTAAAGAAGGGAAATACTTGAGATAGAAGCATTTGGGACTTTATTGAAAACATGCTGTTTGTAAAATAACTGGAGATGCTTAATGAGCTTGAAAGACGTGGGTGGGTAGATTGGCACATTTTCCTTTTGGATTAATAAACTCTTTATTGCTAGAGCCTGGTGGGTAGACATTCCTCAGATCTAGTATCAGTATTACCCTCCTCCAAGAAAGAACCCTGGGACCAACCATGGACTCCATAGTGTCCTTAAGTACTGTAAAATCCTGGTAGGAGGTAGGAGAAGGATTATAATATAATGACATGATTTCTCTCATGACTTGACTTGCTCCTAGAAATAATCATTATGACAGAAATGACTTGAACTTTGACTTGTACTCAAAGTTAAAATCTTTCTCTAGTATTTAGAATGATTGTAAATGTACTTGTCCTGCTAGAATAGCTCATAGTGACTAATAAGTAGTTACAGGAATTTGAAAACAATTATACAGAAACAGAAAGTCATAGATTTTTGCCTACTTCTATGCCAATCATATTCTACAAAATGCTAATGACTGTAGGCATTCTTTTTGTGAGCAGAGGGTCCAAAGAGTTTGCCAAACAAAAACTGAGTTTTAAAAATTACCAAAGAAAATATAATAACTTCCAGTACCAAGGACTAATAATACAATCCTTCACTTAGACACACTTGGATATCATATTTTCCAAGCACAAAAAACAATTCATAGGTCAGAAGATACATTTGCATTAGTAATTGACTGCGGCAACCATTAGAAATAATTTGACTTTTTACCTAATTTAATACCATTAAAATCTCTTGAAACAATTAACTGTCGAATCCCAAAACAAATTATAAATGCATTCGGAGTTTATAAAAAAAAAAAAAAAAAAAAGGATCAGTATGAGTGGGAGAAGGTAAATCTACTGGAAGACAAGGTGTTTGAAATAGACCTCAAGAGATAGACAGAATTTGCAGAGGCAGAAAGATAAAAAAGGAAGCAAGACACAGGGAAGAGCATGAAGAACAAAAATCAAAGCACAAGGTTGAGCTTGCTGTGGGAGAGAGATTAACCTGACCAGAGTAAGAGGTGCTTTGGGGATATCTGTGAGATACAAGGATGAGTGAAATGTAAGCAGACTATATGAAGTCTTTAAAGCAGAGCAGAACAAGCAGGAAATAAGGCAATAGGAGAAAGATGATAGTTTTTTAAGTTCAGAAATATCAAGAGGGAATAGACATTTTAGAATCAATATAGAGGGATGAATGTATAGAATAACTTACAGTAAAGAGAACTTTAAGAAGAGAAAAATGAACTAGGATATTACTGGTGATGAGGTGATTAGGAACTGGAATGGTATGCAGGCAGTCACCAAAGCCAATGGAGCAAAACATATCACCAGAGTGTCAAATGCCAACAAAGTCAACAAATGAGGAAAGATCAAAGCATGGTATGCAAGGAAAAGAACAGACTGTGGGCTCAGTTGAATCTTCACTGTTTATTAACTCTGACTATATTCAAGTCACAGAATCTCTTCCAAGTCCTGTTTCCTCATCTGCAAAATGGCATAAAAATACCTACCAATCAGAGTACTTGTAAGAAATAAATGAGATAACACATATAAAATGTCTGACAAAATAAATAGTTTTTTATTATTATTAATAGTCTATAGATTAACAAAATGTGGGATTTTGAAATTTCCCATCATGGCCAGAAATGTTTTTAATGATCCTCTTTTGTGACCCTTACAGGTATACTCCATTGTAAAGACCTGAATCATGGGGTCCCATTTAATGAATATTTTTAATCACCTCTAGAAAAGATGCAAGTTATTTGCTTTTCTGCTTCTTGCTGCTACTCCTTTTCAAATCAATGGCTGCAAAAAAAAAGTGAGAAGTTGGCAGAATGAACCAAACAGATGCAATTTCAGGGACATCTGGACACTGACAATTGAAGAAAACTAAATTTCAAATATTAATTAGTTTTTGCTTCAAGAACTCCAGGTATTCTTATTGAGGGTTTTGTGTATTTTTTATAAAGATAATAGATGCTAATACATTTTGCTGTAAACTCTTTATTTTCATGGAAATAGACTGTGAACCATACACAGAAACCAGTTAATAGAATAGTCAAGTTCAAGTTTATCTTTGTTGCTGGAGATTCCTTATCTACTAATTTTGTGCCTGGACCAATCCTTCAACAGTTCACAGTATAGGTGTTTACTTTTACCTTAAATGCACACAGCTGCACCTCTAAGTTTGTGACTATTCCAGAAACAAATGCAATTACCCTCCAAAACTTTTAAACAGATTTTCCTATGTGTCAACACCTCTATCAGAAAGATATACTAATGTTGTCTCTTGGCTGTGCACAATGGTTCATACCTGTAATCCCATCCCTTTAGGAAAATGAGGAAGGATGATTGCTTAAGCCCAGGAGTTTGAGACCAGCCTAGGGAACCTGGTGAGCTCTCATCTCTGCAAAAAATTAAAAATTAACCAGGCATGTTGGCACGCACCAATAATCTACTATTCAGAAGGCTGAGGTGAGAGGATCGCCTGAACCCAGGAGGTTGAGGCTGCAGTGAGCCATGATTGTGCCACTGTACTCAGCCTGAGAGACAGAGTGAGACCCCCGACTCAAAAAAATAAAAACATAAAGTTGTCTCTTATAAAACATGCAGTTCATTACCATCTGAAATTTCAAGGAATAGAGGAAAGAGCAGAGATGATATTATATGGGATAGTGCCTTAAACATGTTTAGTTTCATGTAGTTTTTAAATTTTGTAACTGTATTTTGACATCAAGTTTTTAGTTGTGACTTTTTTATCTCTTTTTTTAACTTTATTTTATTATAAAGATGCAGGATAGAAGTCAGAATTAGGAATAGAAGAAGTCTACGTGCAGGTGAAGTTTGGGCCTCCAACAGGTCCTTACTTTCTCTTGTTTAGGACAAGGTACCCTTTGTGATGTTTCGTATCTCACTCCCTCCCCTGGAAGTATCCTATGATGCCAATACATTCTTTGTGCTATTGTGATTAATGTTCAGGTCTCATTTATGAGTGAGAATATGTGGTATTCGGTCCTTTGTTTCTGTGATAGATCACCAAGTATGATTTTCTCCAACTCCATCCAATTTGCTGTGAAGTCCATGATTTTGTCCTTCTTTATGGCTGTGTAATATCCCATCGTGTGTATGTACCATATTTTCTTTATTCAGTCTGCTTTCAATTGGTGGTAGAGTTGGTTCCATGCTTTTGCTATTGTGAATAATGTGACAATGAACATGAGTGTGCAGATGCCTTTTTTGTAGAACGATTTGTGTTCCTCAGGTATATTCCCAGAAAGGAGATTGCCAGATCGTATAGAAGGTCAATTTCTAGCTCTTTAGGAATTGCCACACTATTTTCCATAGAGGTTGGACTAGTTTGCACTCACACCAACAGTGTAAAAGCAACTCACTTTCTTCCTACCTGGGTCAGCATTTATTTGTTTTTTTAATTAAATCAATATTTTTATTATGGTTTTGTGGGGTACAGTTAAGGGTTAGGTGTACAATTATGTTTCACTCAGGCACTCTGTTGATAAGAGATGTTTCCCCTTCCCCAGACAGATATTTGCTACTGCTAATCCCATCCCCCTCCCCCCCATAGTTTCCCAGTGCCGTCAGTCATTTTCTTATAGTAT